>NW_027285799.1:0-23869 GCF_040894005.1 Engystomops pustulosus | reverse complement strand
GATCCCTCACTGGATGGTCAGATGGGCCACTAAAGATCCCTCACTGGATGGCCAGATGGACCACTAGAGATCCCTCACTGGATGGTCAGATGGACCACTAGAGATCCCTCACTGGATGGTCAGATGGACCACTAGAGATTAGAGATGAGCGAGCACTAAAATGCTCGGGTACTCGTTATTCGAGACGAACTTTTCCCGATGCTCGAGTGCTCGTTTCGAGTAACGAGCCCCATTGAAGTCAATGGGAGACTCGAGCATTTTTCAAGGGGACCAAGGCTCTGCACAGGGAAGCTTGGCCAAACACCTGGGAACCTCAGAAAAGGATGGAAACACCACGGAAATGGACAGGAAACAGCAGGGGCAGCATGCATGGATGCCTCTGAGGCTGCTTAATCGCACCATTATGCCAAAATTATGGGCAACAGCATGGCCATGACAGAGTGACCGAATGAGGCTAGATAGCATCTAAAACATCCAATAATTGACCCTGACACTATAGGGGACGGCATGCAGAGGCAGCGGCAGCAGGCTAGAGAGTGTCATGGCGACATACCCTAAATGGACTCAGGCTTCAAACCAATGGGTGGCAGAGAGGAACCAAAGGAGGTGAGCAAGAAGCGCTCAAATAATATCGGTACATGATAAAAGTTTGCCAGTATATTTTGTGGATTACACAGCAGGGTGGCGACAAAGTTAACATGGAAGCCATGAAAACAATCCAAAATTCTGCCTGACACAGCTCGTTTGATAAGGGGACCATGTATGGAGGCAGTGAACTAGTAGTAGATTAAAGGTGCTGCAGTTAAAACTATGTTAGTTGGACCTTGGCATGGAGCTGGCGCTCCGCTGCCAGGCAAGCTTTCGCCAATCCAAGCCCCTGTCTCTAGGCTACTCCCCAAACAGCACTTCTAAGAACCTTTTGTATAAGATCAAGTGTAGTAGCGTTCTTATAAGTTTGGGATATGGCGGGTGAGGGGAATGTAAACAGATGCGCAAGAAGCGCTGAAATAATATCGGTAAATGATAAAAGTTTGCCAGTATATTTTGTGGATTACACAGCAGGGTGGCGACAAAGTTAACAAGTTTGATGTGGAATGCCCTGTAATAGCTCTTGGGCGGTGTGCCTTTTATCGCCTAGGCTCAGCAGTTTGAGCACCGCCTGCTGTCGCTTAGCGACGGCACTGCTGCTGTGCCTAGAGCTACCGACTGATGGCGCCATGCCCACGGATGGTAATTCGGAGGAGGAGGAGGAGGTGGAGGAGGGGTGGGAGGAGGAAGAGGTATAGTAGGCCTTTTTTAGACCTGGACCGAGGTAGGCCCCGCAATCCTCTGCGTCGGCAGTATATGACCAGCCCCAGGGTCAGACTCGGTCCCAGCCTGCACCAAGTTAAGTGTAGTAGCGTTCTTATAAGTTTGGGATATGGCGGGTGAAGGGAATGTAAACAGATGCGCAAGAAGCGCATGATGCGCATGGAGCTGGCGCTCCACTGCCAGGCGAGCTTTCGCCAATCCAAGCCCCTGTCTCTAGGCTACTCCCCAAACAGCACTTCTAAGAACCTTTTGTATAAGATCAAGTGTAGTAGCGTTCTTATAAGTTTGGGATATGGCGGTGAGGGGAATGTAAACATCTGCGCAAGAAGCGCATGATGCGCATGGAGCTGGCGCTCCGCTGCCAGGCGAGCTTTCGCCAATCCAAGCCCCTGTCTCTAGGCTACTCCCCAAACAGCACTTCTAAGAACCTTTTGTATAAGATCAAGTGTAGTAGCGTTCTTATAAATTTGGGATATGGCGGGTGAGGGGAATGTAAACAGATGCGCAAGAAGCGCATGATGCGCATGGAGCTGGCGCTCCGCTGCCAGGCGAGCTTTCGCCAATCCAAGCCCCTGTCTCTAGGCTACTCCCCAAACAGCACTTCTAAGAACCTTTTGTATAAGATCAAGTGTAGTAGCGTTCTTATAAGTTTAGGATATGGCGGGTGAGGGGAATGTAAACAGATGCGCAAGAAGCGCTGAAATAATATCCGTAAATGGTAAAAGTTTGCCAGTGTATTTTGTGGATAACACAGCAGGGTGGCGACAAGGTTAACAACTTTGATGTGGAATCCATGAAAACAACCCAAATTTCGGCCTGACACACCTCGTTTGATAAAGGGACGATGTATGGAGGCAGCTATATAAACGACTTTTGGAGGTAGCAATGGAGACAACGTGTGGAGGCTGCTATGGAGACAATTCAATTTTGATAGTGCCTGTATGTGGCAGTCCAAAAAAGTTTTCAAACCAGAGGAGCAGGTAGGTGGCCCTCCAGAAAAATGGAATAGATTGAGTGCCTGTATGTGGCAGTCCAAAAAAGTTTTCAAACCAGAGGAGCAGGTAGGTGGCCCTCCAGAAAAATGGAATAGATTGAGTGCCTGTATGTGGCAGTCCAAAAAAGTTTTCAAACCAGAGGAGCAGGTAGGTGGCCCTCCAGAAAAATGGAATAGATTGAGTGCCTGTATGTGGCAGTCCAAAAAAGTTTTCAAACCAGAGGAGCAGGTAGGTGGCCCTCCAGAAAAATGGAATAGATTGAGTGCCTGTATGTGGCAGTCCAAAAAAGTTTTCAAACCAGAGGAGCAGGTAGGTGGCCCTCCAGAAAAATGGAATAGATTGAGTGCCTGTATGTGGCAGTCCAAAAAATTGTTTAAAACAGAGGACCGGGTCGGTGGCCCTCCAGAAAAATTAAATGCATAAAGTACTATAGGTAGAGCCAGTGGGCCCTGTCAAAAAATAGCCAGTTTCCTCTGCTTTACTGTACAAAGAGGAGGAGAAGGAGGAAAATGAGGAGGAGGAGGAGGAGTGGATAAATTATTCAGGTTGAGCTTCCTTCACCTGCTGGAGATTGGAAATTAGGAGAAATCCATGCTTTATTCATCTTGATAAGCGTCAGCCTGTCAGCGCTGTCAGTCGACAGGCGTGTACGCTTATCGGTGATGATGCCACCAGCTGCACTGAAAACCCGCTCGGACAAGACGCTAGCGGCAGGGCAGGCAAGAACCTCCAAGGCGTACAGCGCCAGTTCGTGCCACATGTCCAGCTTTGAAACCCAGTAGTTGTAGGGAGCTGTGTGATCATTTAGGACGATGGTATGATCAGCTACGTACTCCCTCACCATCTTTCTGTAAAGATCAGCCCTACTCTGCCGAGACTGGGGACAGGTGACAGTGTCTTGCTGGGGTGACATAAAGCTGGCAAAAGCCTTGTAAAGCGTACCCCTGCCAGTGCTGGACAAGCTGCCTGCTCGCCTACTCTCCCTCGCTACTTGTCCCGCAGAACTACGCACTCTGCCGCTAGCGCTGTCAGAAGGGAAATACTGTTTCAGCTTATGCACCAGGGCCTGCTGGTATTCATGCATTCTCACACTCCTTTCCTCTCCAGGGATGAGAGTGGAAAGATTTTGCTTGTACCGTGGGTCCAGGAGAGTGAACACCCAGTAATCGGTGCTGGAATAAATTCTTTGAACGCGAGGGTCACGGGATAGGCAGCCTAGCATGAAATCTGCCATATGCGCCAGAGTACCAACGCGTAAGAATTCGCTCCCCTCACTGGCCTGACTGTCCATTTCCTCCTCCTCCAACTCCTCCAATTCCTCTTCTTCTGCCCATACACGCTCAACAGTGAAGGACTCAACAATGGTCCCCTCTTGTGTCTCGCCAACATTCTCCTCCTCTTCCTCCTCCACCTCCTCCGATATGCGCTGAGAAACAGACCTAAGGGTGCTTTGGCTATCAACAAGGGAATCTTCTTCCCCCGTCTCTTGTGAGGAGCGCAAAGCTTCCGACTTCATGCTGACCAGAGAGTTTTTCAACAGGCCAAGCAGCGGGATGGTGAGGCTGATGATGGCGGCATCGCCACTGACCATCTGTGTTGACTCCTCAAAGTTACTCAGCACCTGACAGATATCAGACATCCACGTCCACTCCTCATTGTAGACTTGAGGAAGCTGACTGACCTGACTACCAGTTCTGGTGGAAGTTGACATCTGGCAGTCTACAATCGCTCGGCGCTGCTGGTAAACTCTGCATAACATGGTCAGTGTTGAATTCCACCTCGTGGGCACGTCGCACAACAGTCGGTGAGCGGGCAGTTGGAGGCGGCGCTGCGCTGCCCTGAGAGTGGCAGCATCTGTGCTGGACTTCCTGAAATGCGCACAGATGCGGCGCACCTTCGTGAGCAAATCAGACAGATTGGGGTATGTCTTGAGGAAACGCTGAACTATCAGATTTAACACATGGGCCAGGCATGGCACATGTGTCAGTCTGCCGAGTTGCAGAGCCGCCACCAGGTTACGGCCGTTGTCACACACAACCATGCCTGGCTTCAGGTTCAGCGGTGCCAGCCACAGATCAGTCTGCGCCGTGATGCCCTGTAATAGTTCTTGGGCGGTGTGCCTTTTATCGCCTAGGCTCAGCAGTTTGAGCACCGCCTGCTGTCGCTTAGCGACGGCACTGCTGCTGTGCCTAGAGCTACCGACTGATGGCGCCATGCCCACGGATGGTCGTTCGGAGGAGGAGGTGGAGGAGGGGTGGGAGGAGGAGGAGGCATAGTAGGCCTCAAACACCTGGACCGAGGTAGGCCCCGCAATCCTCGGCGTCGGCAGTATATGACCAGCCGCAGGGTCACACTCGGTCCCAGCCTCCACCAAGTTAACCCAATGTGCCGTCAGAGATATATAGTGGCCCTGCCCGGCAGCACTCGTCCACGTGTCCGTGGTCAGGTGGACCTTGTCAGAAACGGCGTTGGTCAGGGCACGGATTATGTTGTCTGACACGTGCTGGTGCAGGGCTGGGACGGCACATCGGGAAAAGTAGTGGCGGCTGGGGACCGAATACCGAGGGGCGGCCGCCGCCATGAGGCTGCGAAAGGCCTCGGTCTCTACTAGCCTATAGGGCAGCATCTCCAGGCTTAGCAATCTGGAGATGTGCACATTAAGGGCTTGGGCGTGCGGGTGGGTTGCACTATATTTGCGTTTCCGCTCCAGCGTCTGGGGTATGGAGAGCTGAACGCTGGTGGATGCTGTGGAGGATCGTGGAGGCGACGATGGGGTTTTTGTGGCAGGGTCCTGGGCAGGGGGCTGACTATCAGCTGACACAGGGGAAGGAGCAGTGGTGTGCACGGCCGGAGGTGAACGCGCTTGTTGCCACTGAGTGGGGTGTTTAGCATTCATATGCCTGCGCATACTGGTGGTAGTTAAGCTAGTAGTGGTGGAACCCCTGCTGACAAATGTGGCACACCACAGTCCGTCGGTCATCCGGTGTTTCCTTAAAGAACCTCCAGACTTCTGAAAATCTAGCCCTCGCCGCAGGAGCCCTTGCCACGGGAGCTTCACTAGTTGACACATTTGGCGCTGATGCACCAGCTCTGGCCCTGCCTCTCCGTCTGGCCCCACCACTGCCTCTTCCAACCTGTTCTGGTCGAGGACTCTCCTCCGTCTCAGAAGCACTGTGTTCACCCGGCCTCTCAACCCAGCTTGGGTCTGTCACCTCATCATCCTCCGATCCCTCAGTCTGCTCCCCCCTCGGACTTCCTGCCCTGACAACAACTTCCCCACTGTCTGACAACCGTGTCTCCTCATCGTCGGACACCTCTTTACACACTTCTTCCACTACGTCAAGAAGGTCATCATCACCCACAGACTGCGACTGGTGGAAAACCTGGGCATCGGAAAATTGCTCATCAGCAACTGGACAAGTGGTTTGTGACTGTGGGAATGGTCCAGAAAACAGTTCCTCAGAGTATGCCGGTTCAAATGGCAAATTTTGCTGGGAGGGGGCAGACTGGGGGGGAGGAGGCTGAGGTGCAGGAGCTGGAGGAGTGCCGATTTCGGTGACATGGGTGGACTGCGTGGAAGACTGACTGGTGGACAAATTGCTCGAAGCATTGTCGGCAATCCACGACATCACCTGTTCGCACTGTTCTGGCCTCAACAGTGCTCTACCACGATTCCCAGTAACTTCAGACATGAACCTAGGGAGTGTAGCTCTGCGGCGTTCCCCTGCTCCCTCATAAGCAGGTGGTGTCTCACCCCGCCCAGGACCACGGCCTCTGACCCCTGCAGTAGTTGGACGCCCACGTCCCCGCCCTCGTCCTCTACCCCTAGTCCTCGGGTTAAACATTTTGAAAATGAGAGTTATAACTTGAATTTTTTTTTTAACTTTTTTTTTTTTTTTTTTTTTTTTTGTGTTTTTTAGTTTTTAAAACCAAACGATGCTATCCTATTGCTATGGCTATTTTATAGCCAAGTATGAAAGCACACTGCTATGCCAGATGAGATGACGCTGAGTTATGAAAAAAATAAACGTAAAATAAAAAAGGAAATGGCAGACTGTGCCTAATTGAAATGCAACCCCGGGCCCTAATAAATTTTCCCACTTCGGTCTTTGCGATGGATATGTGCGTCACTAAAACACAGTGGTCGCAAGTCTGACTCCAAATTGCTCACAATTTACTAGTAGATGCACTGCAACAACTACAGCCACCAGCAGATCAACCAGAAATCAAATATATATAACGCTACTGTAGGCGTAATTAAGCCGTTTGTATTCTCCTATGGCTATTTTCTAGCCAAGTATTACAGCACACTACTATGCCAGATGAGATGACGCTGAGTTATGAAAAAAATAAACGTAAAATAAAAAAGGAAATGGCAGACTGTGCCTAATTGAAATACAACCCCGGGCCCTAATAAATTTTCCCACTTCGGTCTTTGCGATGGATATGTGCGTCACTAAAACACAGTGGTCGCAAGTCTGACTCCAAATTGCTCACAATTTACTAGTAGATGCACTGCAACAACTACAGCCACCAGCAGATCAACCAGAAATCAAATATATATAACGCTACTGTAGGCGTAATTAAGCCGTTTGTATTCTCCTATGGCTATTTTCTAGCCAAGTATTACAGCACACTACTATGCCAGATGAGATGACGCTGAGTTATGAAAAAAATAAACGTAAAATAAAAAAGGAAATGGCAGACTGTGCCTAATTGAAATACAACCCCGGGCCCTAATAAATTTTCCCACTTCGGTCTTTGCGATGGATATGTGCGTCACTAAAACACAGTGGTCGCAAGTCTGACTCCAAATTGCTCACAATTTACTAGTAGATGCACTGCAACAACTACAGCCACCAGCAGATCAACCAGAAAACAAATATATATAACGCTACTGTAGGCGTAATTAAGCCGTTTGTATTCTCCTATGGCTATTTTCTAGCCAAGTATTACAGCACACTACTATGCCAGATGAGATGACACTGAGTTATTAAAACAATAAACGTAAAATAAAAAGAAACTGGCAGACTGTGCCTAATTCTACTCAAACCCCTAATAAATTTTCCCACTTTGGTGTTTGAGGTGGATATGTGTGTCACTGAGAGCTAAACACAACGGTAGCAAGTCCCCCTGCTAATTCCTCACAATACTAGCTGCAAATAAAAAAAAAAAATTATAACGTTATTGTAGCCCTAAGAAGGGCTGTTGGGTTCTTTTAGAATCACTCCTGCCTAACAGTAAGCTAATAGAACACCCTAACGCTTTCCCTGACCAGCAGCAGCTCTCTCCCTAGCGGCATCCAGACAGAGAATGATCCGAGCAGCGCGGGCAGCGGCTAGTCTATCCCAGGGTCACCTGATCTGGCCAGCCAACCACTGCTATCTACGTGTAAGGGTACCACGTCATGCTGGGTGGAGTGCAGAGTCTCCTGGCTTGTGATTGGCTCTGTTTCTGGCCGCCAAAAAGCAAAACGGCGGGAGCTGCCATTTTCTCGAGCGGGCGAAATACTCGTCCGAGCAACGAGCAGTTACGAGTACACTAATGCTCGATCGAGCATCAAGCTCGGACGAGTATGTTCGCTCATCTCTACTAGAGATCCCTCACTGGATGGTCAGATGGACCACTAGAGATCCATCACTGGATGGTCAGATGGACCACTAGAGATCCCTCACTGGATGGTCAGATGGACCACTAGAGATCCCTCACTGGATGGTCAGATGGACCACTAGAGATCCCTCACTGGATGGTCAGATGGACCACTAGAGATCCCTCACTGGATGGTCAGATGGACCACTAGAGATCCCTCACTGGATGGTCAGATGGACCACTAGAGATCCCTCACTGGATGGTCAGATGGACCACTAGAGATCCCTCACTGGATGGTCAGATGGACCACTAGAGATCCCTCACTGGATGGTCAGATGGACCACTAGAGATCCCTCACTGGATGGTCAGATGGACCACTAGAGATCCCTCACTGGATGGTCAGAAGGACCACTAGAGATCCCTCACTGGATGGTCAGAAGGACCACTAGAGATCCCTCACTGGATGGTCAGAAGGACCACTAGAGATCCCTCACTGGATGGTCAGATGGACCACTAGAGATCCCTCACTGGATGGTCAGATGGGCCACTAGAGATCCCTCACTGGATGGTCAGATGGGCCACTAGAGATCCCTCACTGGATGGTCAGATGGGCCACTAGAGATCCCTCACTGGATGGTCAGATGGGCCACTAGAGATCCCACACTGGATGGTCAGATGGGCCACTAGAGATCCCTCACTGGATGGTCAGATGGGCCACTAGAGATCCCTCACTGGATGGTCAGATGGGCCACTAGAGATCCCTCACTGGATGGTCAGATGGGCCACTAGAGATCCCTCACTGGATGGTCAGATGGGCCACTAGAGATCCCTCACTGGATGGTCAGATGGGCCACTAGAGATCCCTCACTGGATGGTCAGATGGGCCACTAGAGATCCCTCACTGGATGGTCAGATGGGCCACTAGAGATCCCTCACTGGATGGTCAAATGAGGGGTCATAAGGGCCATTAGAGAGCCCAAACTGAAGGGTCGGATGGGCAACTGGTGAGCTCACACTGGAGTGTAAGATGAGTTACTAAAATCTTCACTGGAGGGTCAGTGTTTGCATTAATAATGTGTACCTCCGGGCAGGTTGGGTCTGGCATGACTTCTCTAAGCACTGACTAATCTAGGTCACATTGATATGAATTATGCAGGATTGTGAATTCCTGCCCCACCAGCAGATGAGAACCACGATACACATTTACATAAGTGTAATATAAATGATCCACCCAAAATATATAGGAGTAGATATTCTGATACATCATAAACAATGAGCAACATTAAAGAAGATAAGAACAGATGATACAACCCTAAAAGTTCCCGATCCACTGATATTAGTCAGCAGAGCATAAACCGGCAACAACAGATCAAGTACTACCCCCCCCCCCACACCAAATGCAAGAACATCCAGACCCCCAACAACGCAGGAGAGAGGAGGATGTGCCCAGCACTTCTAGGGTATGCCCAACCTCCAGGAGTAGAGGAAAATAAGTGGCAGACAGAAGAAAAGACTGGATAGTAGCAAACCCTCCGCTCTGAGAACTTCAGCCTCTGGATGTAAGACCAAATTATGCCAAATACTGACAGGAAGAGAAGATCGGAAGTGGGAATGAATTGACCTTCTACAGAGACAAAATTAATAGGCGGGTGGCTTGTACAGGAACATGATGTGGCTACTATAGGCAGATGGCTCATACAGGAACATGATGAGGCTACTATAGGCAGATGGCTCATACAGGACCATGATGTGGCTACTATTGGCAGATGGCTCATACAGGACCACGATGAGGCTACTATAGGCAGATGGCTCATACAGGACCATGATGTGGCTACTATAAGCAGATGGCTCATACAGGACAACGATGAGGCTACTATAGGCAGATGGCTCATACAGGACCATGATGTGGCTACTATAGGCAAATGGCTCATACACGACCATGATGAGGCTACTATAGACAGATGGCTCATACAGGACCATGATGTGGCTACTATTGGCAGATGGCTCATACAGGACCACGATGAGGCTACAATAGGCAGATGGCTCATACAGGACCAGGATGTGGCTACTATAGGCAGATGGCTCATACAGGACCATGATGTGGCTACTATAAGCAGATGGCTCATTCAGGACAACGATGAGGCTACTACAGGCAGATGGCTCATACAGGACCATGATGTGGCTACTATAGGCAAATGGCTCATACACGACCATGATGAGGCTACTATAGACAGATGGCTCATACAGGACCACGATGAGGCTACTATAGGCGGAGGGCTCATACAGGAACATGATGAGGTTACTATACGCAGATGGCTCATACAGGATCATGATGTGGCTACTATAGGCAGATGGCTCATACAGGACCACGATGACGCTACTGTAGGCAGATGGCTTATACAGGACCATGAAGAGGCTACTATAGGAAGATGGCTTATACAGGACCATGAAGAGGCTACTATAGGCAGATGGCTCATACAGGACCATGATGCGGCTACTATACGCAGATGGCTCATACAGGAACATGATGTGGCTACTATAGGCAGATGGCTCATACAGGACCACGATGACGCTACTGTAGGCAGATGGCTCATACAGGACCACGATGAGGCTACTATAGGCAGATGGCTCATACAGGACCACAATGTGGCAACTATAGGCAGATGGCTCATAGAGGACCATGACTAGGCTTCTATAGGTGAATGGTTCATACAGGACCACGATGTGGCTACTATAGGCAGATGGCTCATACAGGAACATGATAAGGCTACTACGGGCACATGGCTCATACGGGACCATGTTGAGGCTACTATAGGCAGATGACTCATACAGGACCACAATGAGGCTACGATAGGCAGATGGCTCATAAAGGACCACGATGTGGCTACTATACTCAGATGGCTCATACAGGACCACGATGTGGCTACTATAGGCAGAAGGCTCATACAGGACCACGATGTGGCTACTTTTGGCAAATGGCTTATACAGGACCATGATTTGGTACTATAGGCAGATGGCTCATACAGGACCATGATGTGGCTACTATAGGCAGATGGCTCATACAGGACCATGATGAGGCTACAATAGGCAGATGGCTACTACAGGACCATGATGAGGCTACTATAGGCAGATGGCTCATACAGGACCACAATGTGGCTACGATAGGCAGATGGCTCATACAGGAACATGACGAGGCTACTATAGGCAGATGGCTCATACAGGACCACGATGAGGCTACTATAGGCAGATGGCTCATACAGGACTACGATGTGGCTACGATAGGCAGATTGCTCATACAGGAACAGGACGAGGCTAATATAGGCAGAAGGCTCATACAGGACCATGACAAGGCTACTATAGGCAGATGGCTCATACAGGACCACGATGTGGCTACTATAGGCAGATGGCTCATACAGGACCATGATGAGGCTACGATAGGCAGATGGCTCATACAGGACCATGATGAGGCTACGATAGGCAGATGGCTCATACAGGACCACGATATGGCTACTATAGGCAGATGGCTCATACAGGACCACGATGAGGCTACTATAGGCAGATGGCTCATACAGGACCATGATGAGGCTACTATAGGCAGATGGCTCATATAGGACCATGATGTGGCTACTATAGGCAGATGGCTCATACAGGACAACGATGTGGCTACTATAGGCAGATGGCTCATACAGGACCACAATGTGACTACTTTAGGTGGAAGGCTCATACAGGACCACGATTTGGCTTCTATAGGCAGATGGCTCATACAGGACCACAATGTGGCTACTATAGGCAGATGGCTCATACAGGACCACGATGTGGCTACTATAGGCAGATGGCTCATACAGGACCACAATGTGGCTACTATAGGTGGAAGGCTCATACAGGACCACGATGTGGCTTCTATAGGCAGATGTCTCATACAGGACCATGATGAGGCTACGATAGGCAGATGGCTCATACAGGAACATGACGAGGCTACTATAGGCAGATGGCTCATACAGGACCACGATGTGGCTACTATAGGCAGATGGCTCATACAGGACCATGATGAGGCTACGATAGGCAGATGGCTCATACAGGACCATGATGAGGCTACGATAGGCAGATGGCTCATACAGGACCACGATATGGCTACTATAGGCAGATGGCTCATACAGGACCACAATGAGGCTACTATAGGCAGATGGCTCATACAGGACCATGATGAGGCTACGACAGGCAGATGGCTCATACAGGACCATGATGAGGCTACGACAGGCAGATGGCTCATACAGGACCATGATGAGGCTACTATAGGCAGATGGCTCATACAGGACCACGATGTGGCTACTATAGGCGGATGGCTCATACCGGACCATGATGTGGCTACTTTCGGCAGATGGCTCATACAGGACCACGATGTGGCTACTATTGGCAGATGGCTCATACAGGAACACGATGTGCCTGCTATAGCCAGATGGCTCATACAGGACTATGATGTGGCTACTATAGGTGGAAGGCTCATACAGGACCACAATGTGGCTACTATAGGCAGATGGCTCATACAGGACCACGATGTGGCTACTATAGGCAGATGGCTCATAAAGGACCACAATGTGGCTACTATAGGTAGAAGGCTCATACAGGACCACGATGTGGCTTCTATAGACAGATGGCTCATACAGGAACATGATGTGGCTACTATAGGCAGATGGCTCATACAGGACCATGATGAGGCTATGATAGACTGATGGCTCATACAGGACCATGTTGTGGCTACTATAGGCAGATGGCTCAAACAAGGCCACGATGTGGCTGCTATAGGCAGATGGCTCATACACGACCCCAATGTGGCTACTATAGGCAGATGGCTCACACAGGACTACGATGTGGGTACTATAGGCAGATGGCTCATACAGGACCATGATGCAGCTACTATACGCAGATGGCTCATACAGCAACACGATGTGTCTACTATAGGCAGATGGCTCATACAGGACCACGATGTGGCTACTATAGGAAGATGGCTTTTACAGGACCACGATGAGGCTTCTATAGGTGAATGGCTCATACAGGACCATGATGAGGCTACGATAGGCAGATGGCTCATACAGGACCACTATTAGGCTACTATAGGCAGATGGCTCATATAGAACCACAATGTGGCTACTATAGGCAGATGACTCATACAGGACCACGATGTGGCTTCTATAGGCAGAAGGCTCATACAGGACCACGATATGGCTACTTTTGGCAGATGGCTCATACAGGACCATGATGTGGCTACTATAGGCAGATGGCTCATACAGGACCATGATGTGACTACTATAGACAGATGGCTCAAACAGGACCACGATGAGGCTCCTATAGGCAGATGGCTCATACAGAACCACGATGTGGCTACTATTGGCAGATGGCTCATACAGGAACATGATGTGGCTACGATATGCAGATGGCTCATACAGGACCATGATGTGGCTACTATAGGCAGATGGCTCATACAGGACCATGATGTGACTACTATAGACAGATGGCTCAAACAGGACCACGATGAGGCTCCTATAGGCAGATGGCTCATACAGAACCACGATGTGGCTACTATTGGCAGATGGCTCATACAGGAACATGATGTGGCTACGATATGCAGATGGCTCATACAGGACCACGATGAGGCTACTATAGGCAGATGGCTCATACAGGACCACGATATGGCTACTATTGGCAGATGGCTCTCACAGTACCACGATGTGGCTACTATAGGCGAATGGCTCATACATGACCATGATGTGGCTACTATAGGCAGATGGCTCATACAGGACCATGATGTGGCTACTATAGGCAGATGGCTCATACAGGACCACGATGTGGCTACTATAGGCAGATGGCTCATACAGGACCACGATGTGGCTACTATAGGCAGATGGCTCATACAGGACCACGATGTGGCTACTATAGGCAGATGGCTCATACAGGACCACGATGTGGCTACTATAGGCAGATGGCTCATACAGGACCACGATGTGGCTACTATAGGCAGATGGCTCATACAGGACCACGATGTGGCTACTATAGGCAGATGGCTCATACAGGACCACGATGAGGCTACTATAGGCAGGTGGCTCATACAGGACCATGATGAGGCTACTATAGGCAGATGGCTCATACAGGACCACAATGTGGCTACTATAGGCAGATGGCTCATACAGGACCACGATGAGGCTACTATAGGCAGGTGGCTCATACAGGACCACGATGAGGCTACTATACGCAGATAATTCCATAATAGCCATAATTCCCAGCTTCACATATCTTCATTCAGTAATTCACGAGTGACAATTCATAAAAATGTCTACGCATTTCAGGTGGATCATCCGCCCTTTATAATGCAACACAAACAATGCAGATTTAAAACACCGCGATTTTGGATAGCTCCACCCCTCACCCCCACATCACTTCCTGTAAACCACTAAATATTCATGAGACGGGGAGTGGATTGCACAATCCTAGGTATAATGTAAGTCTATGTTCACATTGTATATACAGAGAATTGCCTTCTCTCGCGGGTTTAGATATTTGTTCAATGACGTAGGGACCTTGTTCTGTGTTCCCCCAATGGACGTTAACAAAATGTTTGGACGCGGCCGATAAATTGCGGCCTCTGGATGTGAGATGTTGTACAGATGTTCAATGAAACAGATTTTACATTTTCTCATTGTTTGACCCACATACATAAGATTACAAGGAGTTAATGACATAAATGACAATTTGCGAATTGCAGTTATAAAAACCGCGTATAGGAAATTCCCGGTTGCCCTCGCTGCTTCTTTTGTTGTCGGCATATTTACAGGTGGTGAATCTCGTGGCTTCACGACGCATCCCAAAGCGTTGATAACATGCGGAGCTAGCATTGCGTTATCCAGGCTGAAGCCTTTGGAATGCGACAAAAACGTATCAAAAAACGTGACGCATCATGTGAACACATCCTGAGAAGTATAAAGCACAGGCTGCCTGATGCCCTGCTCTGCCTATGTATCTGCACAGTGACAGTGATAATACCAGGCAGTACTCATGTATTGTAGGGTATTATAATGATGGAGCAGCCATAGTGGAAATAATAAAAAGTAAAAAACAAAGTTTATCATTTAAAATAAAAATAAATTAATGGAAGAATAAAAATACCCCAATGTCCCCTTTACATATAAAAATCCCATATAATGGGGAAAAAAGTAAAAATCATCACTCTAACCATACACATATGGTATCACCCTAATGACTCATACAGTAAAACTATCATTAGTGAACCCGCACGACAAACAACATAAAAAAGGCCAAAAATATGGTTTTACAGAGCAATTAAGCTTCTTACTGATCATTTAAATAAAGCATTCATATGGGTAATATCAAACCCTCCAGAATGTCAAAGTCTCAAAATACATACAGTTTGGATTTGGTAGCAAACCTTCTTCAGGCTTTGAGGACCTGAGTCATCAGGGTCGAGGTGTCGTATAAATTCGAGTCCGTCCTGACCGGGAGCTAGAACATGTCGGGTAGACGTCTCTTGCTGGGGATTGAAAGCTTATTGGGGCATGGGATATTCCATCTTGGATCAGTTTGCACATCGATGACCTATGGTAACGGGAGCTCTGCCCCTCCACTCTCTTTGTGCCGAGTCAGTAAACTTTATTTTATCCGTGGAGCAGATTCCTGCCATATAAACTTGGTAGCTACTAAGTTATTAATCCACAAGAACGTTTCATCTAGAAATCCCTGCAGTCATAATATTGCTTTAACTATTAGCCAAGATTTAAGCAAGGATTTACAAATTTACCATTTGGAAAATGGTTCATCTAATAGCATGGAGGATTCCAATAGCTCAGATACGTTACTAGCCTTGCTGTCAGCCACCTGTGCCGGATTCATTTCCCATCTTATCAATTTGAACTGCCAGATACTATCCCCTAAAACAGACCCAAACCTCCACCTCCAATAGCTTTAGATAGATGAGCCATCTTTATACCAACCCTCTTACTGCCCATAGTAGATAAAACCTTCATCAGAGCAATGTCATAGTGTCAATAGGATTTTTGGGAGCAAAATCATTTTAATTAGGCCAATCTTATCGGCTTTTGTCAAGGCAGTTTACTCCAAGTCACCACTTTACTTCTTAATAAATTCAGACTCTGAAAATCCCTAAACTTTCCTGCTACATCGGGCCTAAGTATCTAAACTGATGTAAACAATAGACTATTATTCCTGGACCTCTGGACATTGCGGCATAAGGATGGACTTCTGCCAGTTCATGTCCAGACCAGAGAATCGTCCCTTACCCCCTCAATTACTCTCGGGACAGAGTGTAGGGATTGGCTCAGATCTCATACCATATCATCCGCATACAAGCAGATTTTACCCTCCACGCCGGACCCCCACTTCTACCCTAATTATAATGGCCAAGGATTCTATTCCGCAAACAAAAGTGGGGATAGCGGCGTGTTCCTCTAGATAATGGAAACGGTTCTGACAAAATATCATTCCTTTTATTTCTTACCATTGGGCTGTCATACATGATTTTCACAAAAATGATGAACTTATTTCCCTTGCCATAACTTTCCATAGGACACTACACTCCACCCTGTCAAATGCTTTAACGGCGTTCGGTGACAGGATTGAGGCCCCCCAGCCCCGTTTTATGGTCGAGAATAGCCGATACATACATTCACCTATCCACCTGTCCGGGACAAACCCTTCTGATCCCTATGCACAATCCCCTGGTCTACCTTCTGTGGTCCTAGGGCCAGTGCTTTGGCTAGAATTGGAATATCAGTGTTTAATAAGGATAAGGGATGATAGGATCCCACTTCCAACATGTCTTTGGATAGGAATCAAAGTAATATTGTCTTATGTCATGAATGGCCCTCGCGATCAGGGAAGACAAGCTGAGCGATATATTTTATTCTAGTATAATCACAAGTTACATATCAGCCAAGTCCTCAGGTAGAGCCGCAGCTTCTCCAGACAGAGGTTCCTCAACCACTGCCTCTAACAATAGCCCCACACCCAACTCCACCCCCACCTCCTCTGCTACCTGGTTATCACCTAGTAGTGGGGGGTGGGGGGAAATTATTACCAAACAATAGCCCCACACCCAACTCCACCCCCACCTCCTCTGCTACCTGGTTATCACCTAGTAGTGGGGGTTGGGGGGAAATTATTACCAAACAATAGCCCCACACCCAACTCCACCCCCACCTCCTCTGCTACCTGGTTATCACCTAGTAGTGGGGGGTGGGGGGAATTTATTACCAAACAATAGCCCCAAGTCCAAATCCACCCCCACCTCCTCTGCTACCTGGTTATCACCTAGTAGTGGGGGGTGGGGGGAATTTATTACCAAACAATAGCCCCACACCCAACTCCACCCCCACCTCCTCTGCTACCTGGTTATCACCTAGTAGTGGGGGGTGGGGGGAATTTATTACCAAACAATAGCCCTCCACCCAACTCCACCCCCACCTCCTCTGCTACCTGGTTATCACCTAGTAGTGGGGGGTGGGGGGAATTTATTACCAAACAATAGCCCCACACCCAACTCCACCCCCACCTCCTCTGCTACCTGGTTATCACCTAGTAGTGGGGGGTGGGGGGAATTTATTACCAAACAATAGCCCTCCACCCAACTCCACCCCCACCTCCTCTGCTATCTGGTTATCACCTAGTAGTGGGGGGTGGGGGGAATTTATTACCAAACAATAGCCCCAAGTCCAAATCCACCCCCACCTCCTCTGCTACCTGGTTATCACCTAGTAGTGGGGGGTGGGGGGAATTTATTACCAAACAATAGCCCTCCACCCAACTCCACCCCCACCTCCTCTGCTACCTGGTTATCACCTAGTAGTGGGGGGTGGGGGGAATTTATTACCAAACAATAGCCCCACACCCAACTCCACCCCCACCTCCTCTGCTACCTGGTTATCACCTAGTAGTGGGGGGTGGGGGGAATTTATTACCAAACAATAGCCCTCCACCCAACTCCACCCCCACCTCCTCTGCTATCTGGTTATCACCTAGTAGTGGGGGGTGGGGGGAATTTATTACCAAACAATAGCCCTCCACCCAACTCCACCCCCACCTCCTCTGCTATCTGGTTATCACCTAGTAGTGGGGGGTGGGGGGAATTTATTACCAAACAATAGCCCCAAGTCCAAATCCACCCCCACCTCCTCTGCTACCTGGTTATCACCTAGTAGTGGGGGGTGGGGGGAATTTATTACCAAACAATAGCCCCAAGTCCAAATCCACCCCCACCTCCTCTGCTACCTGGTTATCACCTAGTAGTGGGGGGGTGGGGGGAATTTATTACCGAACAATAGCCCCACACCCAACTCCACCCCCACCTCCTCTGCTACCTGGTTATCACCTAGTAGTGGGGGTGTGGGAATTTATTACAAAACAATAGCCCCACACCCAACTCCACCCCCACCTCCTCTGCTACCTGGTTATCACCTAGTAGTGGGGGGTGGGGGGAATTTATTACCAAACAATAGCCCCACACCCAACTCCACCCCCACCTCCTCTGCTACCTGGTTATCACCTAGTAGTGGGGGGTGGGGGGAATTTATTACCAAACAATAGCTCCACACCCAACTCCACCCCCACCTCCTCTGCTACCTGGTTATCACCTAGTAGTGGGGGGTGGGGGGAATTTATTACCAAACAATAGCCCTCCACCCAACTCCACCCCCACCTCCTCTGCTACCTGGTTATCACCTAGTAGTGGGGGGGTGGGGGGAATTTATTACCAAACAATAGCCCTCCACCCAACTCCACCCCCACCTCCTCTGCTATCTGGTTATCACCTAGTAGTGGGGGGTGGGGGGAATTTATTACCAAACAATAGCCCCACACCCAACTCCACCCCCACCTCCTCTGCTACCTGGTTATCACCTAGTAGTGGGGGGTGGGGGGAATTTATTACCAAACAATAGCCCCAAGTCCAAATCCACCCCCACCTCCTCTGCTACCTGGTTATCACCTAGTAGTGGGGGGTGGGGGGAATTTATTACCAAACAATAGCCCCACACCCAACTCCACCCCCACCTCCTCTGCTACCTGGTTATCACCTAGTAGTGGGGGGTGGGGGGAATTTATTACCAAACAATAGCCCTCCACCCAACTCCACCCCCACCTCCTCTGCTACCTGGTTATCACCTAGTAGTGGGGGTGTGGGAATTTATTACAAAACAATAGCCCTCCACCCAACTCCACCCCCACCTCCTCTGCTACCTGGTTATCACCTAGTAGTGGGGGGGTGGGGGGAATTTATTACCAAACAATAGCCCTCCACCCAACTCCACCCCCACCTCCTCTGCTATCTGGTTATCACCTAGTAGTGGGGGGAATTTATTACCAAACAATAGCCCCAAGTCCAAATCCACCCCCACCTCCTCTGCTACCTGGTTATCACCTAGTAGTGGGGGGTGGGGGGAATTTATTACCAAACAATAGCCCTCCACCCAACTCCACCCCCACCTCCTCTGCTACCTGGTTATCACCTAGTAGTGGGGGGTGGGGGGAATTTATTACCAAACAATAGCCCCAAGTCCAAATCCACCCCCACCTCCTCTGCTACCTGGTTATCACCTAGTAGTGGGGGGTGGGGGGAATTTATTACCAAACAATAGCCCCACACCCAACTCCACCCCCACCTCCTCTGCTACCTGGTTATCACCTAGTAGTGGGGGGTGGGGGGAATTTATTACCAAACAATAGCCCTCCACCCAACTCCACCCCCACCTCCTCTGCTACCTGGTTATCACCTAGTAGTGGGGGTGTGGGAATTTATTACAAAACAATAGCCCTCCACCCAACTCCACCCCCACCTCCTCTGCTACCTGGTTATCACCTAGTAGTGGGGGGGTGGGGGGAATTTATTACCAAACAATAGCCCTCCACCCAACTCCACCCCCACCTCCTCTGCTACCTGGTTATCACCTAGTAGTGGGGGGTGGGGGGAATTTATTACCAAACAATAGCCCCACACCCAACTCCACCCCCACCTCCTCTGCTACCTGGTTATCACCTAGTAGTGGGGGGTGGGGGGAATTTATTACCAAACAATAGCCCTCCACCCAACTCCACCCCCACCTTCTCTGCTATCTGGTTATCACCTAGTAGTGGGGGGTGGGGGGAATTTATTACCAAACAATAGCCCTCCACCCAACTCCACCCCCACCTCCTCTGCTATCTGGTTATCACCTAGTAGTGGGGGGTGGGGGGAATTTATTACCAAACAATAGCCCCAAGTCCAAATCCACCCCCACCTCCTCTGCTACCTGGTTATCACCTAGTAGTGGGGGGTGGGGGGAATTTATTACCAAACAATAGCCCCAAGTCCAAATCCACCCCCACCTCCTCTGCTACCTGGTTATCACCTAGTAGTGGGGGGGTGGGGGGAATTTATTACCGAACAATAGCCCCACACCCAACTCCACCCCCACCTCCTCTGCTACCTGGTTATCACCTAGTAGTGGGGGTGTGGGAATTTATTACAAAACAATAGCCCCACACCCAACTCCACCCCCACCTCCTCTGCTACCTGGTTATCACCTAGTAGTGGGGGGTGGGGGGAATTTATTACCAAACAATAGCCCTCCACCCAACTCCACCCCCACCTCCTCTGCTACCTGGTTATCACCTAGTAGTGGGGGGTGGGGGGAATTTATTACCAAACAATAGCCCCACACCCAACTCCACCCCCACCTCCTCTGCTACCTGGTTATCACCTAGTAGTGGGGGGTGGGGGGAATTTATTACCAAACAATAGCCCTCCACCCAACTCCACCCCCACCTCCTCTGCTACCTGGTTATCACCTAGTAGTGGGGGTGTGGGAATTTATTACAAAACAATAGCCCTCCACCCAACTCCACCCCCACCTCCTCTGCTACCTGGTTATCACCTAGTAGTGGGGGGGTGGGGGGAATTTATTACCAAACAATAGCCCTCCACCCAACTCCACCCCCACCTCCTCTGCTATCTGGTTATCACCTAGTAGTGGGGGGTGGGGGGAATTTATTACCAAACAATAGCCCCAAGTCCAAATCCACCCCCACCTCCTCTGCTACCTGGTTATCACCTAGTAGTGGGGGGTGGGGGGAATTTATTACCAAACAATAGCCCTCCACCCAACTCCACCCCCACCTCCTCTGCTACCTGGTTATCACCTAGTAGTGGGGGGTGGGGGGAATTTATTACCAAACAATAGCCCCAAGTCCAAATCCACCCCCACCTCCTCTGCTACCTGGTTATCACCTAGTAGTGGGGGGTGGGGGGAATTTATTACCAAACAATAGCCCCACACCCAACTCCACCCCCACCTCCTCTGCTACCTGGTTATCACCTAGTAGTGGGGGGTGGGGGGAATTTATTACAAAACAATAGCCCCAAGTCCAAATCCACCCCCACCTCCTCTGCTACCTGGTTATCACCTAGTAGTGGGGGGTGGGGGGAATTTATTACCAAACAATAGCCCTCCACCCAACTCCACCCCCACCTCCTCTGCTATCTGGTTATCACCTAGTAGTGGGGGGTGGGGGGAAATTATTACCAAACAATAGCCCCACACCCAACTCCACCCCCACCTCCTCTGCTACCTGGTTATCACCTAGAGAAGATTCCAGAGAATAGCAATGGTTACATGTGACTGATTATGAGATAACACAAATGTAACACACTACAAAACACTGATTGGTGATGGATAATGAAATAGGTCACAGCCTACCGCGACAGCTTCTGCCATCGTCCTTGACCCTAACCCTAAACCCAGTCCTAAACATATCCAACAAGCATGGGAGCATCTCCTTTCTATATCTTTTATAAAAACTAAAAGGGAGCCCATCC
The DNA here is from genome assembly GCF_040894005.1 of Engystomops pustulosus. Classification (NCBI taxonomy): domain Eukaryota; kingdom Metazoa; phylum Chordata; class Amphibia; order Anura; family Leptodactylidae; genus Engystomops; species Engystomops pustulosus. Next base: position 2,101 of record NW_027285799.1, on the reverse strand, counting down.
TGACCCGGAGTGTAGTCCCTGACACATGAATTTAAAGCATCCAATAATTCTGCAAGTATCAAGTCAGAGTCCAAAAATTCTTTATGAGATTGGGATATACCGTATATACTTGAGTATAAGCCGACCGAGTATAAGCCGACCCGAGTATAGGCCGAGGTACCTAATTTTGACACAAAAAACTGGAAAAAAATATTGACTCGAGTACAAGCTGAGGGTACGAAATGTATTGGTCCTAGCCTGCCCCCAGAATACAGCCAGCAGCCCAACCCCCAGTATACAGCCTGCCAGCCCCTGCCCCCCCAGTATACAGCCTGCCAGCCCCTGCCCCAGTATACAGCCTGCCAGCCCCTGCCCCCAGTATACAGCCTGCCAGACCCTGCCCCCAGTATACAGCCTGCCAGCCCCTGCCCCCCAGTAAACGGCCTGCCAGACCCTGACTCCCAGTAAACAGCCTGCCAGACCCTGACCCCCAGTATACAGCCTGCCAGCCCCTGCCCCCCAGTATACAGCCTGCAGCCCCTGTCCCCCAGTATAAAGCCTGCCAGCCCGTGCCCCCCAGTATACAGCCTGCCAGCCCCTGCCCCCTAGTATACAGCCTGCCAGCCCCTGCCCCAGTATACAGCCTGCCAGCCCCTGCCCCCAGTATACAGCCTGCAAGACCCTGCCCCCCAGTATACAGCCTGCCAGCCCCTGTCCCTTGTATACAGCCTGCAGCCCCTGTCCCCCAGTATACAGCCTGCCAGCCCCTGCCCCAGTATACAGCCTGCCAGCCCCTGCCCCCAGTATACAGCCTGCAGCCCCTGCCCCCAGTATACAGCCTGCCAGCCCCTGCCCCCCAGTATAAAGCCTGCAGCCCCTGCCCCCAGTATGCAGCCTGCCAGCCCCTGCCCCCCAGTAAACAGCCTGCCAAACCCTGACCCCCAGTATACAGCCTGCCAGCCCCTGTCCCCCAGTATACAGCCTGCAGCCCCTGCCCCCCAGTAAACAGCCTGCCAGACCCTGACCCCCAGTATACAGCCTGCCAGCCCCTGTCCCCCAGTATACAGCCTGCAGCCCCTGTCCCCCAGTATACAGCCTGCCAGCCCCTGTCCCCCAGTATAAAGCCTGCCACCCCCTGCCCCAGTATACAGCCTGCCAGACCCTGCCCCCAGAACACAGCCATCCCCTGCCCCCAAGTATACAGCCTGCCAGTCCTTGTCCCCCAGTATACAGCCTGCCAGCCCCTGCCCCCCAGTATACAGCCTGCCTGCCCCTGACCCCCAGTATACAGCCTGCCGGCCCCTGCCCCCAAGTATACAGCCAGCCCCTGTCCCCCAGAACATAGCCTGCCAGCCCCTGTCCCCCAGTATATAGCCAGCCATCCCCTGCCCCAAGTATACAGCCTGCCAGCCCCTGTCCCCCAGTATACAGCCTGCCAGCCCCTGTCCCCCAGTATAAAGCCTGCAGCCCCTGTCCCCCAGTATACAGCCTGCCAGCCCCTGCCCCAGTATACAGCCTGCCAGACCCTGCCCCCAGTATACAGCCTGCCAGACCCTGCCAACAGTATACAGCCCGTAGCCCCTGGCCCCAGTATACAGCCTGCCAGCCCCTGCCCCCCAGTATACAGCCTGCCTACCCCTGGCCCCAGTATACAGCCTGCCAGACCCTGCCCCCAGTATAAAGCCGGCAGCCCCTGCCCCCAGTATACAGCCTGCCAGCCCCAGTCCCCCAGTATACAGCCTGCCAGCCCCTGACCCCCAGTAAACAGCCTGCCAGACCCTGACCCCCAGTAAACAGCCTGCCAGACCCTGACCCCCAGTATACAGCCTGCCAGCCCCTGTCCCCCAGTATAGAGCCTGCCAGCCCCTGTCCCCCAGTATAAAACCTGCCACCCCCTGCCCCAGTATACAGCCTTCCAGCCCCTGACCCCCAGTATACAGCCTTCCAGCCCCTTCCCCCAAGAATACAGACAGCCCCTGTCCCCCAGTATACAGCCTGCAAGCCCCTGCCTTCCAGTATACAGCCAGCCCCTGACCCCAGTATACAGCCTGCCAGCCCCTTCCCCCCAGTATGCAGCCAGCCATCCCCTGCCCCCAAGTATACAGCCTGCCAGTCCTTGTCC
>NW_027285798.1:0-23928 GCF_040894005.1 Engystomops pustulosus | reverse complement strand
GGGCTCAGTGACCTGATGACTTACCTGATGTTATGCTGTCCTTAAAATAGAAAACATTGGTCTAGAAAACCCGCCTATAATCACAAAATCAGCACCGCTACATCGCAAAGATCTGATCCACATACCTTCCTGAAATCAGCCCAGACATAGATCCCCGTGGACCGGTGGAGAACTGATATTCCTAGCTTGTTGAGCCCAGTAACAAGTGTCTTCTGAGATTCTGAGAGTAGTTTTTTATTGGTTGGGACATACACATTGTCCAACCAGCCTGCAAATTAAATGTAAGGTTTTAGACCATTAACTTTCCATAACTCACTGCTTGTACTGGACTCTCCATGTTCCCCCCTTACAACTGGAGGCCTAACATAATGGGGCACATTTACTTAGCCGTCCCATTGACGACGCCGATCCGGACTGTCTGATGAGGATTCGGAGCTGCCGCGATTCACTAAGATCGTGCGTCCAATTTCCTGCATGTGTCGCTTCCCCGCTCAGGTCCACCGGAGTTCACCATCTTCTTCCCGGTGCATGTCAGTGCTGATTTCGCGACACAATTTGATTTTTAAATTCCGCGGTTTGTCCGAATCAGTCGGGTTGTCTGACGGCCACGCCCCCCGATTTGTGACGCATGAAAGCCAGCGCCGATGTGCCACAATTCGATCGTGTGCGCCAAAAACCCTTATAAATTCAGCACAAAATGGATGGAAATGCGTCCGACGGATCCTTAGTAAATGTGCCCCAATATCTGCTTGTTTCTATCAACTTTCATATACCGTATTTTTCAGATGATAAGGCGCACCTGACTAAAAGGCGCATTATGAATAAAGGCCAGCTATGACTTCTAGGTGAATATATAAGGCGCACCGGATTATAAGGCCCTGGTGGCTGCTTGGGTGAGAAGGGGGTCCAGGGGCATGGTTTGGATGCCGAGCGGAGAGGTCGCAAAGAGAGCCTGCTCCGCCACCAGCTCTGGTAAAGCGACTCTCCACAGCAGTGACCCAGCAACTGTCAGCACCCTGAGTGCATACCTACGTGAGCAACACCCCGAATAGCGGAGGACCGTATTCGGCACCATCTTCCCCAAAGAGCAGCAAGGTTACGGGGAGCAGAGGTGACCGGTCACACAGGGAGATGACACCGGGTTAGAAGGGAATCCGTGCACGCGGCAGAAGTTGGTTCGCGCTATGGCGCCTGTTGTTCGCGCCCTGCGTGGTCTGCAGTTCTCGCTGGAGATCTGCTGTGATGGGGCCGTCTCCGGTAGCAGGGACCTATGTAAGTAGGGTCTGCTGCCCTACACCGCCTTGCTTCCTCCTGTCACTACCGAGTCCCCCTCTGGTACTGCCTGCCATGCAGGGTCGCAGCCGCGGCTCTGGTCTCTTCCTGCTACTGCCCTGCTCCGATGCACGGAGGGGCACAATGTTGTTATAGCGGTGCCAAGGCACCGATGTGGGGTATTGTGCCCGACTACAGTGTGTGCAGGGTGTTGGCAGGATATTGCTGGCGTGGCCCGGAGCTTGTTTCATATATAAGGCACACCGGACTATAAGGCGCACTTTGGATTTCTAAGAAAATCTTAGGTTTTTATGTGCGCCTTATAGTCCAAAAAATACAGTATGTATATTTATCTATTTCTGTTCAGGCATTGACCCTTTAGATTAAAAACACATATGGGCTTTGTAAACCAGTTGTTTTATTGTACAACACAAAATAGTAACATTTAAAAACAAAAACTATACAAATTTGAAAAAAGTTATGGCTTTTGGAATGCTTAATGAGAAAATTTTTTTAAATATGTCTTGGTCATTTAAGTGTTCATATATTTTTAACAAATCTTACATAAATAAGTTATGCAGGCGACTACATCTCCCTTCATTTGGATCTTATTAGCCTCTTTCCATTCTCCCCAATCAGCTTTTTACTCAAAAATCTCTGCTGAATTCTGTCTTGCTCACTGAGGAGTCAAAGTACATAGAAGTCGAGTGAACGATGGGAGTCGGCTCCCTTCAGTGAGCCGATAACTCACTTAAGCCCACCCCTAACCGGCTCACCAAGCCCCCTTTAACCGGGTTAAAAGTGGATTGGAGTGAGTTGACTTTCTGGAATGAGGTTCCCTATCTTATATTCAATAGGGATCTGTTCAGGACTCAGAAGAGCCGGCTTTTCTTAGTGAGCGGAGCCTAATGATCCAGCTCACTAAGAAGAGCCGGACTTCCCATCACTACAAACTACAGATAACAACAGCAGGAAAACTGCTAGAAACTAGAGATGAGTGGACCCGAACTTTCGGTTCAGCATACTACATTTGCCAGTTCCGCCTAACCCTAAGGTGATGCTTGATGGGCTGTAGCCAATCAGGCAGCTTTACACTTCAAGAGCTAGACATGACTGTGATTGGTCAGGTGTGTCTTTAGGTGTTCAGCTGACCAATCACAGCATTGCCTAGTTGCTTGCAGCTACTGTGGAGCCCATCAAGCAGCATCTCCGGTTTAGGAGAAGTTGCCAAACAGAGGACGTGGAACCTAAAATGTGGGTCCGCTCATCTCTTATAGAAACCACAGAATATGGGCACATAATGACCAAAACCAGTGCTATTCCTCAAGAACACGCAATTTATTACCGACTCCTGCGTATGTTATTACTAGCTATGCTTTAAGCGGTTAGAGACTGATGACTGACCTCTGTCACAGAGTAATCGATAGACCATGTACTGGGTGGGTCCTGGACATTGGTGGAAAAAAGCCAGGCGGCTAAGAGGATTGAGGATGTGCTGGTTTACCGTATAAAATATTCCTACTCTGAGGCCATTCAGTCCAAAATCCTACAAAAAGAATCATAAACAGAAATATTTATAGACAATGTCAATTTTATCGGAAGAGTAGAAAAAAATCATGATAAATCAGGCCTTATCAAAAGGAACTAGTCATATAGTAAAATTACCTTGCCGAGGCCCCAGATAAAGTGAGTTCGCTCTGGATCTGGAAGACTAAATATGAACAAAGTTTAGTATCTGAGATCATAAGGCTGAAAAAATATGCAATTGCCTTCAAGTCCAGTCTATTAACCTGCAACGATGAAGAAAATGGCAAAAATACCCAAGAGGTCAAAGCCAATTTTACTAAACTTATGGGAGAAATCTGTTCCCAACTCCAATTGGAGTAAATCCCTGGATCAAGAAACCCATCTCTAGAAAGTTATACCTATAATATACACTGAAAGGGGATGGCCAGTATTTAGTATTAATGATCTATCGTCTGGATACTTGATCGGAGTCCTGTAACCACGAGGACACAGGTCAGGAAATGGCCAACTACTTCCTGCTCTGTGTCCTTGTGTTTACAGGGAGCCGAACAGCAATGACAGACAATTTCCCTGGAAAAGTTTTTCCATTGGTGCCCAGTTATGTTCACCTCTGTCTATGACATGTCATAACATAATATACAGGGCCACATTTATCAGGGCTTAGCCCTGAAATAGATGCCATTCCTTGCACACAGCCACAAATTGTGCCTGTTTCCCACCAGATGCTCCCTTCTTTACACCACTCCATGCCCACTTGCCGTGGAAGGGTGTGATAGAGGGTGTGCGTTTCAGTGGATCAAGCCCGTTCAGATGTAGACGAGGGCGCAATTCTACAGCAGGTCAGACTGGACATTCCTTGCACACAGCCACAAATTGTGCCTGTTTCCCACCAGATGCTCCCTTCTTTACACCACTCCATGCCCACTTGCCGTGGAGGGGTGTGATGGTGGGTGTGTCTTTCAGTGGATCGGGCTGGCCCGTGCCCGTTGTTGTGTGAATGGACCCTAACACAATATACAAATTCCCAGATATGATGCTGTATTACAGATTTATATTGTTGCCATCACTATGAGAACCAAAGAGAGTCAGATCTGCTCAGTACTTACTCCTGGAAGGAGAGGACGCTAGTAAACTCAGTATCCATGACTGACAGCATGTAAATTTCATCCATGATCACATGCAAGTCGTGTCTATAGAGAAACAAAAATGGAAGCAAATTTTTCTCCATCTGTGCACCATTTTTATGCCGTTGTAAGATCTGTTACATTTACACTGTATTTGATAATAACACTTTTTTATGTCGCAAAAAATTCACAAAAATGTGTATAGTAAATAAAAAAAACAAAAATCACAAAATCTATTTGATCAGACACTCATCACCTTCTGGAAGCAAAAATATAGTCACTTCTAACCTCCCCCGTAAGAAGAGTCTTCTCGTGTATACTGTCCTGCTGCTGCGGAGACTCTGCTCCTTTCCTGAACAGCAGGGCAAAAAGCTATTACTATTGGCTGCGATGCAGTGAACGGTAGATCACTATAAGAAATAGGATACTTTCCCTCTCCTAGTGCATTCCCATGGCACATCTCCTGTTAATCCCGTTTGTTTAAGGATGTTGTACTAACAGGGAGACTCTGTATGGGCTTTATTCCTCCACTGAGTCCCTTGCCAAGAACTACTGTTGAGTGTTCTCGAACCACAAAGTTCGAGTTTGTACTGAAATTTGTGCCTTCAGGTCACTGCACCCAACCCCGAACTTCATTAGAAACACCCACCGCGTTAACTATTTAAATGGCTGCAACCGTGCACCCCTATTAACCGGCCAGCTCTGATCGAGGGTGGTACTGGTTGGTTCAGTGCCCAAACATGGCTGAACTAAAAATTTAGCAGGTCCGGTCATTGTTAACTATAACCACTGGGTGCTGGTTGGCATTGATGAGGGGGCTATACTTGTGTGGGGCATTGGTGGTATTAGTCCCCCCAGGTAATAGTGGTAATAGTCCCCCCAGGTAATAGTGGTAATAGTCCCCCCAGGTAATAGTGGTAATAGTCCCCCCAGGTAATAGTGGTAATAGTCCCCCCAGGTAATAGTGGTAATAGTCCCCCCAGGTAATAGTGGTAGTGGTCCCCCCAGGTAATAGTAGTAATAGTCCCCCCAAGTAATAGTGGTAATAGTCCCCCCAGGTAATAGTGGTAATGGTCCCCCCAGGTAATAGTAGTAATAGTCCCCCCAGGTAATAGTGGTAATGGTCCCCCCAGGTAATAGTGGTAATAGTCCCCCCAGGTAATAGTGGTAATAGTCCCCCCAGGTAATAGTGGTAATAGTCCCCCCAGGTAATAGTGGTAATAGTCTCCCCAGGTAATAGTGGTAATGGTCCCCCCAGGTAATAGTGGTAATAGTCCCCCAGGTAATAGTGGTAATAGTCCCCCCAGGTAATAGTGGTAATAGTCCACCCAGGTAATAGTGGTAATAGTACCCCCAGGTAATAGTGGTAATGGTCCCCCCAGGTAATAGTGGTAATGGTCCCCCCAGGTAATAGTGGTAATGGTCCCCCCAGGTAATAGTGGTAATAGTCCACCCAGGTAATAGTGGTAATAGTACCCCCAGGTAATAGTGGTAATGGTCCCCCCAGGTAATAGTAGTAATAGTCCCCCCAGGTAATAGTAGTAATAGTCCCCCCAGGTAATAGTGGTAATAGTCCCCCCAGGTAATAGTGGTAATAGTCCCCCCAGGTAATAGTGGTAATAGTCCCCCCAGGTAATAGTAGTAATAGTCCCCCCAGGTAATAGTGGTAATAGTCCCCCCAGGTAATAGTGGTAATAGTCCCCCCAGGTAATAGTGGTAATAGTCCCCCCAGGTAATAGTGGTAATAGTCCCCCCAGGTAATAGTGGTAATAGTCCCCCCAAGTAATAGTGGTAATAGTCCCCCCAGGGCCCAGGCAACCCTAACTCTGATTACTGCGCCTTTCACTATTGGACATGATTAAGGGAAGCTCGAAAAGCGCAATCCCACCCAATAAAGTGTTTGACCTCACAGCTCAACTCCCGGCCACCATGGCGGTCTATGGCACCGGGTCACGGTGCAGTGAGCACACTGGGGGAGATTTATCAAAAATGTCTGAGAACAGTAAAGTTGTAGTTGGTAACGGCGACCAGAGTTGAGCTTTGATTTTCCCACAGCAGGTTAAAAAATGAAAGCTGAACTATGACTGGTTGCCATGAGTAACTAGAAAAGCTCTCTGACAGTTTTGATGAATGAGGCCCACTGTGTCTCACCGCAACATGTCCTGGATGGGCAGCCGCTCTGCAACGGATAAGACTTGTCGGCTTTTGTATGAAGAGGGGAGGGGTGAGGAGTGCTCTTCTCTTCTGCATCCAGCCACATAGCTCCTCCCCTCTTATGCAACCGGCCACGTAGCCCCTCCCCTCTTATGCAACCGGCCACTCTTCTGCAACCGGCCATATAGCTCCTCCCCTCTGCTGCAACCGGCCATGTAGCCCCTCCCCTCTTCTGCAACCGGCCACGTAGCCCCTCCCCTCTTCTGCAACCGGCCCCATAGCTCCTCCCCTCTTCTGCAACCAGCCACGTAGCTCCTCCCCTCTTCTGCAACCGGCCACGTAGCTCCTCCCCTCTTCTGAAAACTTCTGGGTCCACATTACACCCTACAGCAAATATATCATTACATTTATCTACATATATTAACAAATAGTAAACTAGTATAGCAGATGAATTTCATATCATTTCCCAGGGTATATTTTTAATGAATGGACATTACAAATTTTTAAGATTTTTTAATTGAATTTGCTATATAAAGGTCAATGACCCTTCTTCTCGCATTTACCTGCTGGCAAACTCTAGACATTCTTTGAGTAATTTTGGGGAGTAGACTTCCCCTAATGGATTTTGCGGATTTATTAGGATTAATGCTTTGATTGTGATTCCCTGGAAAGGAAGACATTGGAATAATTAATATATAATACAAAGGCGCGATCCCTTGGGGTCAGATTTGGACTATGAGAATTGCCTAAAGGAATAATGGATTACAGGCAGTCCCCGGGTTAGGTACAAGATAGGGTCCGGAGGTTTGTTCTTAAGTTGAATTTGTATGCAAGTCAAAACTGTATATTTTATAATTGTAGATCTAGACAAAAAAATTGCCCCAGTGACAATTAGAGTTTAAACATTTTTTGCTGTAATGGGACCAAGAATTTTCAATAAAGCTTCATTACAGACACCTTACAGCTGATCATTGCAGTCTGGGACTATAATAAACCATTCAGAGAGGTCACCAGAGATCACAGTGTGTAGAGGGGTCCGTCTGTAACTATGGATTGTCTGTAAGTCGGGTGTCCTTAAGTAGGGGACCGCCTGTATACAGCTACAATGTAAAAATTAAACCGTCACCTGCTTCTTCCCCTTCTCCATCCCTTCCTCTAACATCTGCACCGTCAACGCAAACGGGTGATCTTCTGTCACCTAAAGGAGATACAAAGTCACTACAAGAAGTACATGTGACCTCATACTGCTGTTATATCAAGTATAAATCATCCACAACATCTATAATAACAAAACATCTTAGTGCCTGATTCTAATTAGTCGTCTCATCCACTTAGATTACATTGTGTATATGAACGAGCCCTAACGATGGCCACATGTAGCCTGTAGTGAAGCCTAAACAGAGAATTTATAGTTGTATTTCATAATAAAAGAATGTAAGAAGAAGTGGACATGGATTTTGAAGGGGCTATGACCTGGCTGCTCAGGGGGACGTACACAGGCTGCAAATGCAGGTAGGCTCCAAGGTCAACAGCTATCCTGGGGTAATAAGGGGTAGGAGTCAGGAATCCATCTGAAAAAAAAAGTGTAGAAGACGTCATACAAACAATATCATGTTATTATACATGAACCTATACAATGCAGGAGCAGGAGCCATCAATCTTGAGTGAGGAGACCAAGGATTGGCACTGACATGAACGCAACGCTATCAGCAAGGGATCCTTAGGAGCCGGAGCGCCAGGGAGTGGACCGATGCTTTGGGAGCCAGGGGTCAGGGGTGGCTTTTGACAAAGTGGGGCCCTGGGTAAAACTAAAAGTGGGGCCCCAAAATTAAACTATTTTATAAAAAGTCACAGTCAGTAAGATTTCTCCCTTTAGCCCTGCACAATAATAACACTTTGTAGTTACACACAGTAGTAGGTAAGTATCTGTAATATGGGACTTTAGGAGAATTTTATAGTAGAGCGATAACTAGACAGATGGATGATAGATATATAGACAGGAGATAGATGATAAGCATTTTCACCCCGATTAAAGGAGAAACACATCCTCCGTCCACAAAAGCCCACATGCAGAGGATCCCTTTAGGACAGGGGGCCCTGGTCAAATGCCCAGTTTGCCGCACCATAACGCTGGCCATGCCAGAGGTGCTCTAGGGGGTCTTCATTTCTTAAGAGGATATTAACCAGTTATGGATCAGGCATTTGTTGGAAAGCCACAACGCATCCTAACAACAAGTCATAATCTTGGATTACCCTTGGAATATGTAACCCAGGTAATAATCTGTAGGTCGCTCCTTACTCCTGGGAAAAAAAAGTCTTTCAGTTCCAGGGCATAAAACAAATCCTATATAAAGGAGCACTGCCCAAAAAAAGGGCAATGGTCCCAACAATGGTCCCCCAGCAAGTGTTATCGCTCAAGGTTCTGTTTTCCTTATTCCATCAGGAAATACAAGTTGGCTGTGCATGAATGATAATATGCTTATACCTATATGTACAGCCAGTCACCAACGTTATTATTTTCTGAAGCGTAGCCTATATGTTTTTATATTTTATGCAGATTACCTACAATGGTTACTAGGATGTGTAGAAGCCTCTGTAAGCTTTGGGGCTGAGGCTACTCCACACCACGAGTAACCACCACAGAGCCGCCCACTGCTCATCCATTGCACCTGTGAATGCGCCGGCACAGCCCGCGCAGGTGCAGTGGCTCAAGTTGCATCGCCGGCTTAGCAAAGCCAGCAGGATACCGGGAGCTTCTGCGTATGCGCAGAGCTCCCCTCTGGCCAGTTACACCCCGGACGCCACTGCGCCTGGCCAAGGTTGGCTCTTTAGGGGATACTAAGGGCGTGGAGAAGCCTTAACCCTAGAGCTCACAGAGGCTACACTACACCACGAGTATCTTCTACAGAGCTGCCACTACTTGTCCATTGCACCTGTGAATGTGCCGGCGCAGGTGCAGTGGCTCACGTTGCATCGCCGGCTCAGCAAAGCCGGAAGGATACCGGGAGCTTCTGCGTATGCGCAGAGCTCCCCTCTGGCCAGTTACACCCCGGACGCCACTGCGCCTGGCCAAGGTTGGCTCTTTAGGGGATACTAAGAGCGTGAAGAAGTCCTAACCCTAGAGCTCACAGAGGCGACGCCACACCACGAGTAACTTCTACAGAGCTGCCACTACTTGTCCATTGCACCTGTGAATGCGCCGGCAGTGCACACACAGGTGCTGTGGCTCACGTTGCATCGCCAGTTCAGCAAAGTCGGCAGGATACTGGGAGCTTCTGCGTATGCGCAGAGCTCCCCTCTGGCCAGTGACACCCCAGACACCACTGCGCCTGGCCAAGGTTGTGTTGCCACGTTCACAGGTGGCATGGACATGTGGGTGGCTCTTTAGGGGATACTTAGGGTGTGGAGTAGCCTTAGCCCTAGAGCTCACAGAGGCTACTCCACGCCCCAGTAGCCTCTGCAGGTAATTTGCATAAACATAAAATAAAGTATTAAAACATATAGGTTAGGCTTTAGAAAAAATTTTAGTAATTTTTCTACCATCAGGATCAACTAAAGAGACAAATGGAGAACAACCATTAAACCTCTGTAACCACCCTGGTAAATGAAGTTTTTTTTACCCATAGAAACTTTGTCATATGAATTTATAAAATAAATGATATCCTATTTAGGAAAAGTAGGGCTGAAATTCATATACTTACCTCCAGGATTAAAAATGATGGGGGCGAGTGCACACAATATAGAGGAGCATCCGTTCATGACGATTATCTGTATATAGGAGAAGTAGTCACTATATAGAACTGACAGAATATAATAAACCCAAATAAAAGCTACTTTCTTATTAAAGGACTACTCCCATTTTTATAAAGTGGTGGCATATTGTATCACCACTAAGACCTCCCATCAATCAGCTGAAGAAAAAGGAGTTGGAAGAACAGCTCCACTCCCTAGTTAGTGGCTGAGATGTGTCATAGTAGCTCAGTATGCATTACCTTGAAGTCCCCTCGTCTGACCACTCACAGCTCCTGATCGGTAGGGGCTAGGAGAGTCAGACCTGTCCTTGTCCCCATAATACATTCATGTTAGGGAGTGAAATCTATTTGGGAAACAGAATAGGAAAAAAAAATCTTACATTATTTGGATTCAGTCGGACTGGAGAATGACAATAGTCTGTGAGAAACCGCGCTGCTTCATCTCGGAGGCTGCATTAGATAAGAACATGTATCATGTAAATAGACTACGGCATAAATGTACAGGCAGTCCCCTACTTAAGGACACCCAACTTACAGTCAACCCTATCTTGTATGTAACCCGGGGACTGCCTGCATACGTTTTATTATATACATTCTCTTTTTACTCTCTCAGATAACAAAGTCCTCCTCGTGAGTCATAAATCTCTGCTAAACCTCATCTCCACATTCACAAATCTAATCTTAGATGGCACAAAGCATTTCCCCATAATTGACACTTATCCCCCATTTACAGAAAAGGGGGAATGAGATGGCGTCTACTGTCAAATTCCAACATCCGTTTATCCGTTCAACCAATCCTGAAGTCCCACGACAATCCTCTTTTCCATTGACTTCTAATGTACTTTAGGCTTGGCTCATAGTTTGAAACTATGCCTGAAGTTGGCCCTACAAGTGTAACTCGCAGTCAGACCCTCCACGATCATACCTTTATAGCAAAACCCCATTAAAGTCTGTTTAAAGGGCTGTGGAGTAAGCCGAACCTTCAACTCCAACTCCTAAATTTCCCAAACTTCGACTCAGACTCCAGCTCTACCAAAATGGTCACCAACAACTCCGACTCCATGACTACACATTCCTGTTTCCCTCGTCCCTCTAGCAGTGCTGAGATAAATGAGGGCATTCCTTCCTCTAATCTATATTAGAGGAGCTTCACTACTGAGCATGTACATAAAGTGCAGCCACATTCATCTCAACTAAATGGGGGATAATAATAATAATTCTTTATTTATATAGCGCCTACAGATTACGCAGCGCTGCACAAAGCATGTCAAATTGGTCCCCAGGGGTGCACAAGCTTTGCTGTCAGGCAACACGAAGCCTGTCAAGCCATAAGCTGCGGTCCGTACCCTGATGACTGTCAGAGTTCAGTGAGCACTTCCATAACTGATGTAACATAACTGATGGCAGATCATTGGTGCCGGAGAAGTGCAGCTGAGAAGTTCTTACCTCTCCTGCTACTACACTCTGTGTCCTGACTCCTGGACGTGGTTGTATGCGATGAGGTCAGGACCCAGAGCAGAGCGACTCCAGGAGCAGGAGGGGACCCTGGAGTGGTATTTGTCAGCTACTGCATGGTCCTCTCCTGCTACTGGCACAGTACTGCTCCGGGTCCCGATGGTGTCGCATACAACCAGCACAGGACACAGAGCAGAGCGGCACATGTAAGAGAGGAGAAGCTGCAGTGTGTGGTGCAGGGAGGAGAGAAGAAGCTGCAGTGTGGTGCAGGGAGGAGAGAAGAAGCTGCAGTGTGTGGTGCAGGGAGGAGAGAAGAAGCTGCAGTGTATGGTGCAGGGAGGAGAGAAGAAGTTGCAGTGTGTGGTGCAGGGAGGAGAGAAGAAGCTGCAGTGTGGTGCAGGGAGGAGAGAAGAAGCTGCAGTGTGTTTTGCAGGGAGGAGAGAAGAAGCTGCAGTGTGTGGTGCAGGGAGGAGAGGAGAAGCTGCAGTGTGTGGTGCAGGGAGGAGAGGAGAAGCTGCAGTGTGTGGTGCAGGGAGGAGAGAAGAAGCTGCAGTGTGCGGTGCAGGGAGGAGAGAAGAAGCTGCAGTGTGTGGTGCAGGGAGGAGAGGAGAAGCTGCAGTTTGTGGTGCAGGGAGGAGAGAAGAAGCTGCAGTGCGCGGTGCAGGGAGGAGAGAAGAAGCTGCAGTGTGTGGTGCAGGGAGGAGAGAAGAAGCTGCAGTGTGTGGTGCAGGGAGGAGAGAAGAAGCTGCAGTGTGCGGTGCAGGGAGGAGAGAAGAAGCTGCAGTGTGTGGTGCAGGGAGGACAGGAGAAGCTGCAGTGTGGTGCAGGGAGGAGAAGAGAAGCTGCAGTGTGCGGTGCAGGGAGGAGAGAAGAAGCTTCAGTGTGCGGTGCAGGGAGGAGAGAAGAAGCTGCAGTGTGCGGTGCAGGGAGGAGAGAAGAAGCTGCAGTGTGTGGTGCAGGGAGGAGAGAAGAAGCTGCAGTGTGGTGCAGGGAGGAGAGAAGAAGCTGCAGTGTGGTGCAGGGAGGAGAGAAAAAGCTGCAGTGTGCGGTGCAGGGAGGAGAGAAGAAGCTACAGTGTGTGGTGCAGGGAGGAGAGAAGAAGCTGCAGTGTGCGGTGCAGGGAGGAGAGGAGAAGCTGCAGTGCAGGGAGGAGAGGAGAAGCTGCAGTGCAGGGAGGAGAGGAGAAGCTGCAGTGCAGGGAGGAGAGGAGAAGCTGCAGTGCAGGGAGGAGAGGAGAAGCTGCAGTGCAGGGAGGAGAGGAGAATCTGCAGTGTGTGGTGCAGGGAGGAGAGAAGAAGCTGCAGTGTGCGGTGCAGGGAGGAGAGAAGAAGCTGCAGTGTGCGGTGCAGGGAGGAGAGAAGAAGCTGCAGTGTGATGCAGGGAGGAGAGAAGAAGCTGCAGTGCGCGGTGCAGGGAGGAGAGAAGAAGCTGCAGTGTGTGGTGCAGGGAGCAGAGGAGAAGCTGCAGTGTGCGGTGCAGGGAGGAGAGAAGAAGCTGCAGTGTGTGGTGCAGGGAGGAGAGAAGAAGCTGCAGTGTGTGGTGCAGGGAGGAGAGAAGAAGCTGCAGTGTGCGGTGCAGGGAGGAGAGAAGAAGCTGCAGTGTGGTGGAGGGAGGAGAGAAGAAGCTACAGTGTGGTGGAGGGAGGAGAGAAGAAGCTGCAGTGTGGTGGAGGGAGGAGAGAAGAAGCTGCAGTGTGGTGCAGGGAGGAGAGAAGAAGCTGCAGTGTGCGGTGCAGGGAGGAGAGAAGAAGCTACAGTGTGCGGTGCAGGGAGGAGAGAAGAAGCTGCAGTGTGTGGTGGAGGGAGGAGAGGAGAAGCTGCAGTGTGCGGTGCAGGGAGGAGAGGAGAAGCTGCAGTGTGCGGTCAAGGGAGGAGAGAAGAAGCTGCAGTGTGTGGTGGAGGGAGGAGAGAAGAAGCTGCAGTGTGCGGTGCAGGGAGGAGAGAAGAAGCTGCAGTGTGCGGTGCAGGGAGGAGAGAAGAAAAACTCTGGAAGGGACATTACCAGAGTCCCTCCGTCCCGTAGCTTTACAGGGTGTTACACACTCTACCCCTCCCTCTGCCTACTGAAGGGGGAAGTGCTCCTGTACAGTATAACAGTCTGTGAAGCTACAGCAAGGAGGGGCTATGGTAACACCCCCAGAGCCCTTCCATCTCATCAGTATAATTTGAAAAGTTGATTTTTAGATGGAAAGAGGCCATGGATAACATATATAAGCAGATTACCACAGTCCCGGTGCCTGGATCTATGAGTAAGTGTCCCTGGCTTATTAAGATGGATTGCATTGGGAGATTTCCTTTAAAACTCAAAAGCAACAAAGGACATATCCTATATTCTCTTGCGGTTTCTAGTTCTACATAATGTGTTGATGGGGCTACAAATGTAAATAAAATCCAGACCATTACCTTTTTATCCCCGCAGTGTTATTATAGTCCAGCAGTGATGGCTCCAGGTAGTTCATATCAGGTCTTGTAAGCTGAAATATTAAAATAAGACAAGATGTAGTGACCAGCTAAATCGATGTCAACCATGAAAGCCAAGAGTAGTTCTAAAAGGGTAGTTCTAAAAGGTTGGCCAAAAGTTTTATTGTTATTATGTTTTTACAGGACCTTCCCGCCCCCATTACAAGGACAGCCTACGTGGGACATAGACATTGATTGCAGTGGGAGGATGGACACAAGACCTGCAGCTCCATCAATTAGGAGGTACAGGACCTCAGTGTTCAAGATCAGTGATGGGCCTAGCAGTTGGACCTAAACCAATCAGATTGTTATCCCCTCCTAAACTGTAGTGAGGGGATAACAATTAAACGTGGGAAACCCCATTAAGTAGTTAAAAACTTCCATTGTTCCATCATTCCCCTTAACCCTTCATGATATATTTGTATGTCATTGGGCTGTTAAATATGTATGAAGAGGGTCCACGGGTTGAACAATCTTCATACAGAGTGGGTTTTTGCTACATTATGCAGCAAATACCCACTAGTAACACCCATGATCAGTGCTGGCAACGATCACAGGTGTTAACTATTTAAATAACACCAGCAAAGCCACCTGACGCATTTAAATCCCTGTGGTGCACGGTCGCCGCCATGTTGGCATGTTGGCAAGATGTACGACACTCCAGGCATTGTCATTTGTTAAGATCCGTTACAATGTGCTGGTGGCACATTGTAACAGACTATCAGTAAATCCACCATATACTGCAATACAACTTTATTGCAGTATATGGTAGGAATGATCAGACCCTCTAGGTTAAAGTACCCTGGGGGTCGGCAGATACAGTAAAAAAAAAAAGAAAAAAATTCTAATCACCCTCTTTCCACAAAATGGTAGCAATGAAGACATAATCTCGCCCCCCCTACAAAATGACACATTACACAGTTCTGTACACTGTTCTGTAACTGTAACAGTTATTACTGCCAGAATATGGTGAAATTAAGATTTTTTTTTTGTAGAAAAGGTTTTTTATTTTTAAAAATCTATGAAAACACAATAAAACCTATATAAATACGTAAATGTCACTGTGATTGTACTGACCTAAATAGTAAAGGGGAGATGACACGGGAGTAAACAGTGAGAGACGTAGAAAATGGTACTAATGCTTTCTGCATTTGGAATTTTTTTCCAGCTTCCCAGTACATGGCATGGAATATTAAGTAACGTCACTAGGAAGTACAATGTTGTTACACAGAAAACAAATCCTCAGAAAGCTTTGTATATAGAAATTTTTTTTTTAAAGTTATGGATTTTTGATGGTGTGGAGCAAAAATGGGAAATAAAAGAAAAAAAGGCTGCGCCCTTAAAGGGTTAATTTTGGGACATTGTAAACATGCAGAATCTCAGGACTAGAGGCAGTTCCCGGATTTCATACAGGATAGGTTCTATAGGTTTGTTTTTAAGTTGAATTTGTATGTAAGTAGGAACTGGTATAATTTGTAGGAATGACTCCAGTCTAAAAAAATGTTGTCCCTTTGTCAAAACAAT
Organism: Engystomops pustulosus; assembly: GCF_040894005.1. Taxonomy (NCBI): domain Eukaryota; kingdom Metazoa; phylum Chordata; class Amphibia; order Anura; family Leptodactylidae; genus Engystomops; species Engystomops pustulosus. The sequence goes on along the minus strand of NW_027285798.1, from coordinate 8,661 downwards.
TTTCGAAATTTTGGATTGTCATGGGAACAAGGACAAGGATTAATACAATACAGCTTCATTGCATATACCTTTGCCAACACAATTTATATTGTCCCCGTTGTGGGACATATATCGCGGCCGGATAGGGCTTGTCTGTAAGTCGTGTGTCCTTAAGTTGCGGACCGCTTGTACTTACCCTTTCCTTCATCAAATCGTAGCAGACCTTGTTTGCAGTGATTCCAGCATTGACAAACCCCTAAAAAGTAAAAAAAAAAATCCTTATGTATCAAAGAAGAACTGTATGGACAAGACCATGGCAGACCACAATGACTACTTACGGCAGCCTCCTGACATTGAGTGCACTAGTTATTGCAGCAAGAGTAAGAAAAAGCCACTGACATCTGCAGCAATTGTCTTTCTAGGAATTTTCCCATAAAATCGTTCCGAATCCTCATCTACGGATCGGACCTCCTTCCCACAACACTCAGTCCGGGCTGCGGTCACTTACCTGAGGGTTAGAGTCTTTGTCGTAGGCATCCTGCAGACACATGGCCAAGCACTTTTCCATAGGGTCACTCTGGGAGCAAAGTTCTGCTCCCCTTACAGAGAGGTTTTCCATGTTCCTTGATCTTCTCGAGAATTAACTGAAAGACGACACGGATCAAATTCTGAAACTAGAAGACAATATACAGGTAAATTTGTATTGCAAACAGAGGATTCATGATGCATAATAATCATTGCTCGGAGCAGAGGGAAAGGCCAAGCACCCTCTCCATGTGATCACCACTTACAAGTATTTTGTTATTCTTATGTTTTGCTCACAAACCCTTTAATACAGCAAAACCAGAACAGTGGTCCTCAAAATATCCTCATATGGACTCATAAATGACCGCTGTATATGGATTTCTCAATCCATTTCGTACATATGTAGACCCCTGTAAACCCCAACACAATGTACAATGGATACATCGGGGGGGCCGATGAGGAGCAGAACTTTTCAGCAAGTATTCCGCAGGTCGGAGATCCTAGACTGGAGGTGGTCTACATCAGTCTACAGTTTGTAATCCTATAATATCCCTAAAATCTCTTAACCCCATGGACTGTGGAGATAAGAAGACATCTCAACTACCTTCAGCACATCCACATCCTGTCCTACATCATCTCTTCTAACTAGGATCGTCAAGTTGAGGTCTTCTCTTCCATCAACTTCTCTTGGTTGGTTGGTCGGGTTGTAAGGAGGTTTATCTGGGTTCTCCGAAATTTTGTTCTCTTGTATCCAAAACATAGAACAAGTACTCACCCGAAGTGCGAGTTTCTAAAATGCAGCACCTCCAATTCCTATCATGACATCCTAACAAGGAACGATCTCATCCGAGTGAACTCCCACATCCACTAACTTCTTAAATAGGATAAATTAATTAGTACTTTCTCCTTAGCCATGTGTTATTTAGGACGCACCCTATTCAGCACATACCAGGTGATAAAACTAGGAGCTGCGCCCAACAATAAACATTACTAGCTCCTAGGAATCCTCCAGGACATCACTACAAAAAAAGTTGTACGAGTGGTTGTCCCAAGATTAAAGGTCATCCCAAAGTCGGGGAAAAAAAACGAAGCAAAACCAGGGCCTGAAAACACAACCTTAACGGGCTCGCCAAAGATTTAGAATTGATGACCTATCCTCTGAATAGGTCTTTGATACTTAGGGTGTGGGGGGTGAGGACACCCATGCTCGAGCACCAATAAACTGTCCACCGCCAGGTAAACACCAATACAGAGGTTTGGGGTCTTCTCTTACTAATGAAGTATTGATGGACACTCTAGAGGACAGGCCATCAAACCTAAATCTGTGTCTCCTTCTTTTTACATTCAGGTACAACTTGCTTAAGGAAAAACAAATTAGTGCTGGTTCTTCACCTATGATATTTAGAACACACCCAACCAGAAATTAATAGCTACACCCTGAAGATTTCTAAGAACCTTCCATGATAGCAGCACACGTCAGGAAACTCCCCCACGCTCATCCACCGGTTTTACATATAATAGGTAGAAAGTATATTGCTCAATCATTTATTTCCACTAAATAAGCATAAAATATTTTGGATAATATATATATATATACAGGATTCCTAGAAATTACCAATGTGAACTATAATAAAAGTGCCCCACACAGTAGCTAATCTACTCACAGTGCCTGAAAACAGTTCACAGTGCCCTGACTCATAGGCCAATAGTCACAGTGCCCTCACACGTAAGCCAATAGTCACAGTGCCCTCACACATAAGCCAATAGTCACAGTGCCCTCACACATAAGCCAATAGTCACAGTGCCCTCACACATAAGCCAATAGTCACAGTCCCCTGACACATAAGCCAATAGTCACAGTCCCCTCACACATAAGCCAATAGTCACAGTGCCCTCACACATAAGCCAATAGTCACAGTCCCCTGACACATAAGCCAATAGTCACAGTCCCCTCACACATAAGCCAATAGTCACAGCGCCCTCACACATAAGCCAGTAGACACAGTGCCCTCACACATAAGCCAATAGTCACAGTGCCCTCACACATAAGCCAATAGTCACAGTGCCCTCACACATAAGCCAATAGTCACAGTGCCCTCACACATAAGCCAATAGTCACAGTGCCCTCACACATAAGCCAATAGTCACAGTCCCCTGACACATAAGCCAATAGTCACAGTCCCCTCACACATAAGCCAATAGTCACAGCGCCCTCACACATAAGCCAGTAGACACAGTGCCCTCACACATAAGCCAATAGTCACAGTGCCCTCACACATAAGCCAATAGTCACAGTGCCCTCACACATAAGCCAATAGTCTCAGCGCCCTCACACATAAGCCAATAGTCACAGTGCCCTCACACATAAGCCAATAGTCACAGTGCCCTCACACATAAGCAAATAGTCACAGTGCCCTCACACATAAGCCAATAGTCACAGTGCCCTCACACATAAGCCAATAGTCACAGTGCCCTCACACATAAGCCAATAGTCACAGTGCCCTCACACATAAGCCAATAGTCACAGTGCCCTCACACATAAGCCAATAGTCTCAGTGCCCTCACACATAAGCCAATAGTCACAGTGCCCTCACACATAAGCCAATAGTCTCAGCGCCCTCACACATAAGCCAATAGTCACAGTGCCCTCACACATAAGCCAATAGTCACAGTGCCCTCACACATAAGCAAATAGTCACAGTGCCCTCACACATAAGCCAATAGTCACAGTGCCCTCACACATAAGCCAATAGTCACAGTGCCCTCACACATAAGCCAATAGTCACAGTGCCCTCACACATAAGCCAATAGTCACAGTGCCCTCACACATAAGCCAATAGTCTCAGTGCCCTCACACATAAGCCAATAGTCACAGTGCCCTCACACATAAGCCAATAGTCACAGTGCCCTCACACATAAGCAAATAGTCACAGTGCCCTCACACATAAGCCAGTAGACACAGTGCCCTCACACGTTAGCCAATAGTCATAGTGCCCTCACACATAAGCCAGTAGACACAGTGCCCTCACACGTAAGCCAATAGTCACAGTGCCCTCACACATAAGCTGATAGTCACAGTTCCCCCACACATAAGCCAATAGTCACAGTGCCCTCACACATAAGCCAATAGTCAAAGTGCCCTCACACATAAGCCAATAGTCACAGTGCCCTCACACATAAGCCAATAGTCTCAGCGCCCTCACACATAAGCCAATAGTCACAGTCCCCTGACACATAAGCCAATAGTCTCAGCGCCCTCACACATAAGTCAATAGTCACAGTGCCCTCACACATAAGCCAGTAGACACAGTGCCCTCACACGTAAGCCAATAGTCACAGTGCCCTCACACATAAGCCAGTAGACACAGTGCCCTCACACATAAGCCAGTAGACACAGTGCCCTCACACGTAAGCCAATAGTCACAGTGCCCTCACACAGAAGCCAATAGTCACAGTGCCCTCACACAGAAGCCAATAGTCACAGTTCCCTCACACATAAGCCAATAGTCACAGTGCCCTCACACGTAAGCCAATAGTGACAGTGCCCTCACACATAAGCCAGTAGACACAGTGCCCTCACACGTAAGCCAATAGTCACAGTGCCCTCACACATAAGCCAATAGTCACAGTGCCCTGACACATAAGCCAATAGTCACAGTGCCCTCACACATGAGCCAATAGTCACAGTGCCCTCACACATAAGCCAATAGTCACTGTGCTCGCCCCACAGTAGTCAAAGTAGCCAATAGTCCCAGGGCCTCCCCAGAAGCCATTAGTAACCATGCCTGCCCCCAGTGTCCATAATAACACCCTAAGTAGCCAACAGTATAAAAAAATCAAAAACTTTCTTACCTTGGACCTCTCCATGTTCTTCTTGATGGTCTTCGCCCCTGCTCTGCTGTAGATGCAACGCAGGGGACGCATGGTGACATCACAGAATATGATGGCACTATATAAATACAGATTATTATCTCCAGTCCACCTGCAGCAGGTAATACGCCGATGCACTCTGGACCCAACGCAGGCAGACACATCATCACACATCACCTGCGTCACATCCACCATCACACGGGCCACGGGCTGGTGGAATTTGTGAAGTAGACGTGCTACCCACACGTGATTATGTATGAATGACAAGTGCGGTATATTAGATGAACCAATGGATGACAGGTTACCGGATCCTGCATCCCAAACTCCTTCCGCAAAATAATAGCACTGTCTTTATTCTATTCAAAAAGTTTCATACCCTTTTCACAGTATCCCGAAGGGGATTATACATTCCCAAAATGTGCCCTCCATTTAGTGACCTATCAAACCCCTATTGTGATACATATATAATCACATCAGCAGCGTTAATGGAAGCAGTTTTATCATTTTCAGTCCAGATAAAGAAGCGCAGCTTATTCACAGTACAGACGGTCCCCTACTTAAGAACACTCGACTTACAGGCGACCCCTAGTTACAGACAGACCTCTGGATGTTGGTAATTTATTGTACTTTATCCTTAGGCTACAATAATCAGCTATAACAGTTATCACAGGTGTCTGTAATGAAGATTTATTGTTAATCCTGGTTCTTATGACAACCCAACATTTTTAAAATCCAATTGTCACAGAGACCAAAAAAATTTTGACTGGGGTTACAATTATAAAATATACAGTTCCGACTTACATACAAATTCAACTTAAGAACAAGCCTACAGAATCTATCCTGTACGTAACCCGGGGACTGCCTGTATATAGAAATAAAGTGAGAAGTTATATGAATATACAGGCAGTCCCCGGGTTACGTACAGGATAGATTCTGTAGGCTTGTTCTTAAGTTGAGTATGTATGTAAGTCGGAACTGTATATTTTATAATTGTAGATCCAGACAAATTTTTTTTTGGTCTCTGTGACAATTGGATTTTAAAAATGTTGGGTTGTCATAAGAATCAGGAGTAACAATAAAAGTTAATTACAGACACCTGTGCTAAAGTACAGGAAATTACCAACATCCAGAGGTCTGTTTATAACTAGGAGTCGTCTGTAAGTCAGGTGTGCTTAAGTAGGAGACCGTCTGTAATATGAATACATAGGATGGTTGAGCTGTATGATGAATATGTGTATTAAGTACATGCACCACTCATGCTACTAATGCCGAGGATGCATGTACATGGGGAGGGGGTACAGATTTATCATACACCAACATGTCAGGACTCCCCTGATCTGCTCGTCTTCCCAAACCTTAGTACAGAATCTTTATTCAGACATCTGAATCTGATGACCTTGTACTGGAGACTGTAGTCACAAGGTATCCGAGAAGTCATCCATCGGCAAACATCAGCTGCTCTCACTGATACTCGCCTCCAGACATCACAGAGGAAACTGCAGGGCTGCACTCACATTGTCGCTATATTAGGTCATACCATTATACAAGCTGCATTTACATCTCAATTTTGGTATACCTTCAGAGTGTGCAGCAGGAAAGCTCAAAGCTTAGACGCTGAACGTGTTCATAGATAGATTCAGGCGGTTTTGGCCTACTATCTGTCTCAAACTGCTCTGTATATTTCACACCTAGCAGGAAACACGGGATGAACAAGTACAACAGTCTGAACTATATCATTGGGGGTCATTTACTAAGGGCCCGATTTGCGTTTTCCCGACGTGTTACCCGAATATTTCCGATTTGCGCCGATTTCCCCGGAATTTTGGCGCCCGCGATCGGATTGTGGCGCATCAGCGCTGGCATGCACGCGATGGAAATCGGGGGGCGTGGCCGAACGAAAACCCGACGGATTCGGGGAAAAACGCTGCATTTTAAAAGAAAATGTGTAGCGAAAATTGCACTTACCTTCACTCAGCCCGGCTTGGTGTACTCCAGTGCGTTCCGCACAGCAGCGCCACCTGGTGGACGTCGGAGGAACTACCTTAGTGAATCCCGGCCGGACCCGAATCCACCGCACAGAACGTGCCGCTGGATCGCGAATGGGTCGGGTAAGTAAATCTGCCCCATTGTGTTAGAGGGTGCCACAGGGGTGACCATTAGAAGCTATGGGAGACAGATGCCACTGTATTGCATCCATCCCCGGCCTCTACTGTGGAATTTTCCCTGGTGATGTAACGGTTTAAATATGGACAGTTACATCAGCAGTAGCAAGTGACCACTCATCCAGCTTTCTGAGGGCTGGAGCAGAACCTGAGGGACGTATCTCACTGTGTGAGCTTGGAGTGGGATATGCTGCTGCCCTCTGTAATGATATGCCGGGAAACCTGATGTGCATATCGTCTGAATGCAGCGTTCAACCACTTTCACTAATCGAGAGTCATTTATCTATTCTTTCCTCTTTGAGGGGGTTACATTTATTTTAGAGCTTGTAGGGTTTTTTGTGCTATCATTTATTTATTTATTTTAAAGCAAATAATTGTAAACAACTCAACTCCGTTTCCTATGGCGGCAGCAGCAGGGCAGTGCGTCTTCTTTTGTTCAGCCCTATTTTATTTGGGATGTGATAACAGCTAAGGTGCATTGCTCTGACCTTCTGCAGACCAGGTAAATAAACGAAATTTGGGGGAACAGATATGGAACACACATTTCCTGATTTCATTTGTGGGCAGCATTGTGGCTCAGTGGTTAGCACTACAGCCTTACAGCTCTGGGGTCCAGTCCCATACAGCAAAGAGTTAATATGTTTTCTCCCTGTGTTTGAGTGGGTCTCCTCCGGTTGCTCCGGTTTCCTCCCACACTCCAAAACATACTGGTAGGATGATTAGATTGTGAGCCCCATTAGGGACAGGGACTGATTTGGGAAACTCTGTGCAGCGCTGCATAATCTGTGTGCGCTATATAAATAAAAGGAATTATTATTACCACTGCCACCTAAAAGCTTCAGCCCTGTGCCAGTTTTTGCGTTCCTATTCTTCACTCCCCTCCATCCATAACCTATATACACCATTTCCTTGTAGGCTTAGTTTTACAGCTTCTGCTGTGGGTTCCTAATAATTCCTTTATTTTTATATATCGCACACAGGCAGCGCTGCAAAAAGCAGTCCGTCCCCACAGTCTAATCAACCTACCAGTATGCAAGGCTGTAATGCTAACCATTGAGCCACCATGCTGCCCAGAATGGCTGCTCACCTTTATTTTTTGGGTTACTGCAAACATAACTATAAAATTCTATGGGAGACGCGGGGAGGAGGCGTGACGCGCTACAGTATAGGGGACACGGGGAGGAGGCGAGACGCCCTACAGTATAGGGGACACGGGGAGGAGGCGTGACGCGCTACAGTATAGGGGACACGGGGAGGAGGCGTGACGCGCTACAGTATAGGGGACACGGGGAGGAGGCGAGACGCGCTACAGTATAGGGGACACGGGGAGGAGGCGAGACGCGCTACAGTATAGGGGGACACGGGGAGGAGGCGAGACGCGCTACAGTATAGGGGGACACGGGGAGGAGGCGAGACGCGCTACAGTATAGGGGGACACGGGGAGGAGGCGAGACGCGCTACAGTATAGGGGGACACGGGGAGGAGGCGAGACGCGCTACAGTATAGGGGGACACGGGGAGGAGGCGAGACGCCCTACAGTATAGGGGGACACGGGGAGGAGGCGAGACGCCCTACAGTATAGGGGACACGGGGAGGAGGCGAGACGCCCTACAGTATAGGGGACACGGGGAGGAGGCGAGACGCCCTACAGTATAGGGGACACGGGGAGGAGGCGAGACGCCCTACAGTATAGGGGACACGGGGAGGAGGCGAGACACGCTACAGTATAGGGGACACGGGGAGGAGGCGAGACGCGCTACAGTACAGGGGACACGGGGAGGAGGCGAGACGCGCTACAGTACAGGGGACACGGGGAGGAGGCGAGACACGCTACAGTATAGGGGACACGGGGAGGAGGCGAGACGCGCTACAGTACAGGGGACACGGGGAGGAGGCGAGACGCGCTACAGTACAGGGGACACGGGGAGGAGGCGAGACGCGCTACAGTATAGGGGACACGGGGAGGAGGCGAGACGCGCTACAGTATAGGGGACACGGGGAGGAGGCGAGACGCGCTACAGTACAGGGGACACGGGGAGGAGGCGAGACGCGCTACAGTATAGGGGACACGGGGAGGAGGCGAGACACGCTACAGTATAGGGGACACGGGGAGGAGGCGAGACGC
>NW_027285797.1:0-23963 GCF_040894005.1 Engystomops pustulosus | reverse complement strand
GGATGCCCCATACTGTCGCTCTTAATCATGGAAGTCGTCTCCATGGCTGCCTCCACATGTTGTCCCCTTATCAAACGAGATGTGTCAGGCTCATTTTTCGGGTGTTTCACCAGATACGTTATGGAACTTGGTCACTATGTCGCCACCATGCTGTGTTATCGACTAAATATACCGTCAACCTTTTGTTCACATAGGAAATCAATTCAGCACTTCTTGCTCACCTCCTTTGGTTCCTCTCTGCCACCCATTGGTTTGAAGCCTGAGTCTATTAAGGGTATGTCGCCATGACACTCTCTAGCCTGCCGCTGCTGCCGCTGCCTCTGCATGCTATCCCCTATAGTGTCAGGGTCAATTATTGGATGTTTTAGATGCTATCTAGCCTCATTCGGTCACTCTGTCATGGCCATGCTGTTGCCCATAATTTTGGCATAATGGTACGATTAAGCAGCCTCAGAGGCATCCATGCATGCTGCCCCTGCTGTTTCCTGTCCATTTCCGTGGTGTTTCCATCCTTTTCTGAGGTTCCCAGGTGTTTGGCCAAGCTTCCCTGTGCAGAGCCTTGGTCCCCTTGAAAAATGCTCGAGTCTCCCATTGACTTCAATGGGGCTCGTTATTCGAGACGAGCACTCGAGCATCGGGAAAAGTTTGTCTCGAATAACGAGCACCCGAGCATTTTAGTGCTCGCTCATCTCTAATCCTACCCCAATGCTTACTACGGCTTCTACCTACCCAAAACACCCTCAAAACCTGATAGGATTACCGAATGCCCTAAATGCGCCACACCGAAAACTGCTGTGTGGCATGGCCTATGGCAATGCGGGCATTTACAGAATTTTTGGAATTCAGTTAGGGAACATATCAAAACACACTGGAGGATTTACTTACCCTCTGCTTCTTATCTTACATGATGAGGAAGGGGAGGAAGATAGGGATGAGGTTATAACCTTACGTTTAGATATACATGCCCTTTTATTGGTGGCAAAAAGATGCATAATGGCCCATTGGATACAGCAGTCCATACCAACAATACCAGAACTCATAGCCCAAATGAGGTACCTGATACGAATGGACCGGTTAGAGACCTTAAGGCATAAAGATAAGCAAACAAAAGGATTTTTTTAAAAAAATTGAAAACTTTAATTGTCACACACATGAATAGAGATAACATTATATTAAAATGTCTCAGTGTATTTGTATTTCTGTTAAAATAATAAAATGGTTTAAAAAAAAAAACACACCAACCCCGTTCATGCCAATGTGGCGGCCACCGTTCCGCACACCACGCTGATCCCAGCAACACACCAAAACCTACCACCCAGAGGCGTCAGAGAAAAACTGCAAATCAGGGCTGGAGACTTCCCCCTCCTGCCAACAGGTCCACCCGTTATAATCAGACAGAAAAATGTCCTACAACCGCAAATCTGCCTTGATCCCATTTGTCAAATGAATATGGTGCTGAGGGGCCCGGACCCCAGCGGTAGCCAAGGAGAGCATGCTGGGAAAAACTCAACCCATGGGCATAATGTGGCAAGCGAAAACTAACAAGCCCAGCAGGGACTGCATCTGTTGCTTCTCCACTAGAAGCCGAAACTCCTTTGCAACGGTGTCCATCTCTATACCCAGAAAAGATAAAACAGTACATGGGCCCTCAGTTTTTTCAACTGACAAAGAAACCCCAAATTGCTGAACAAAATATCGGAAGGACGCAAGCAAATAGGAACAATGACCGGAGTCACGAGGCCCTACAAAAAGAAAGTCATCCATATAATGAGTTACCAGCGAGCAGGACGTCTCATGCTTGAGCAACCACTCTAAGAAGGTGCTAAACACCTCAAAATAATAACAGGAGATGGAACAGCCCATCATCATCCACATGTCACAGTAAAATTGGCCGTCCAGCTGGCACCCCAATAAGTGAAAGCAATCAGAATGTACAGGCAGGAGCCTGAAAGCCGACTCAATGTAGGATTTGGCCATAAGGGCCCCCGGGTCACCTGCGCGAACCAGAGAGATAGCCTTGTCAAAGGAAACATAGGACACAGGCACCAGATCTTTATTAATGCCATCGTTGACCGCCGACCCCTGTGGGTGAGATAAATGATAAATAAGCCTGAATTTACCAGGCTCATTCTTGAGTACCACCCCAAGGGGAGAGACCCAAAAAATTAGGATAGATCAAGGATTGATAAGGACCAGACATTCTCCCCAGCTCAACTTCTTTTTTTACCTTGCTACAAGCAATCTCAGGCAGCTCCAAGACGGATTTAAAATTTTTAGCGAAAACAGGGAAGTCACTGGGGATGAATGGAATAAAGAAACCAAGTGAAAAGCCAGTCCTAAGTAGCGCGGCCTCTGTCCTCTTGGGGTACAGATCTAGCCACGGCAGCATTCTTTGGACACAAACTGGGGTCCTCCGGCCTACTACGACCCCGAGCGCTGGGAGGACGGCCGCCGGAAGAGAACAGCGGATGGAGGCATGTGCTCCACCACAGGTGGAGCACTCATGCCTGAACTTGCAAGCTCCATAGAAAAAACAGTGGCCGTCGTTATACATGAAACATGTTCCCGACCTGCGAACCGCCACCAACCCAAGGGAACCCATTGGGTTTGGGGATAACGAGGAGGAGAAGGCGGCAGTCGGAAAGGGTTTCGGGTTCATCATGAGCCGCAGACACACATCCGTGGCTTTGGTGTCACACCCTATTTCAGGCCTTTGCACCAAACGCCTTCGGAACTCCTCATCATACCTCCACCCTGCAGAACCTCCGTGGGACCGAAAGGCGTTAAAAAAGTTGTGGGGCTTTGTCAGGCATCAGGTGGAGCAACAGGAGCCACCCGAGCCGTTGACTGTGATGGAGGCACTGGCTGTGGTGCATGTGGCTACACAGCTCGAGCTGGCAGCGCGAGGAGAAGGGTGGTTAACCCCTCGAGCCCCGGCGCCACCGCTTACTACTCGAAGGCGGTACTGGCCAGTGGAGGTGATGGCCGGCACCGGAGTGGGAGAGATAAAGTCAGGAGAATCCTCTCTCCTTACCGCAACCACCGGCGCAGTGTCGGTGGTGGATCGCGCCTCCTGACTTGACCTGAAACAGGGGTGGGTGCACAGGGCGTGTCCATGGCCGGGGAAGCGGCCGCTGAGGGGGTGCGGAAGGCCACCGGCGCTAATTGAGACTGCGACTGCCTACCGGAGCGACGAACATCGGGAGCCATGGAGGAATCAACGAGGACATCACCAGCCCTCTTTTAAAGCCTAAGCTCAGCCTTCCAGGTGGGGCTACAACTAGCCCACCCTCAGTCACTTAGCCAACGACCGCCAACATCAGCACACTTCTTAAAGGTGTAACCCTTTCATGGCTTTCATGGCTCCCCGGTACCGGGATGAGACCAGGAACAAAGATACATCAGTCTCTTCGAAAATGCAGAACTTCAAGTTTATTAGCAGGCAGCTGCATATATAAAACACATAAAATCATCAGCATAGGGGCGTGAAAAGGTGATAGAATACTGCAATGCTATTGGCCAAAATCAATATGTAACATCCCCCACTAGGCCCTAGCCTTTTCTTGGGGCCTGGAGGCAGTCGGGGCCCAGAATACCGAGTGGCTGGTGGTTGCGGCCTAGGCCGGCTGTGTTCACGGTGCTTAGTATGGGAACCGGAGGCCTGTCCGGTGGCAGGTCTCCAGCAGGTGGTGTGTACAAGAAATAAGGAGGGAGAGGCACTAAAGGTGTGCTACACACTGTCTCTCTGGTCACTGACAGGTCTGTGCTCTCTAGTGAGAGCTGAGGCCTAGGAGGCCTGTGGTCAGAGCATGAGCTCTCAGTGGTCTCTGGAACTCAAACTCTCTCTCTGAACTGACTCTCCTGGAACTGACCTGAGCCCCTCCCTGTCCAGGGGGTTTTGTTAAACCCTGGTCAGGTGGTGGTTCACTCTCCAATCACCCTCCAGTTCACATAAAGGAAAACAATTGGATAATAATTCACACACATGCCCTGTTAACTCTTGCACTACAGGCAGGGTCTACCACTGGTAATTACCACTATAGGACTGTATAATCCCTGGGATGAGTTGTGCAGGCTCACCTGCTGGGGGAAGACACGGACTGGGGCTTATTTGCAACACTCCTCTGCTTGCACATTGGCAGGGGTGTTGCAAATATACCTGAACATCCTCTAAGACATTCTTCCAAGACTATTGGTAGTAAACAACCATAAATCTTAATAACTATTAATAGCACTTTCCCAAACTATATTACAAAACCACCCAAACCCCTTTAAATAACGGAGGCAGGGGCATTGTTGTTGGGTGTAAAACAGTCACAGCAGATTTAATGGCACATTTTGTGGCAAAAACAGTTGGCAACTTTTGCCATAAGGCACAACAGGTTAATATTATTGGCACACCACCACCACGAGCGGTTTTCCCAGCTGGGTTCCCCACTGGCAAGTCCTCCACCTGGTTTAAAACACTTGTCTCTTTATTCCGCCACAAGGACGACAGTATACTCCTATACTGAACTCCGACTGCCACCAAACAGAAACAACACCATCCTGTAAACCCGATAAAAAATATCAGGGCCTATGTCGTTCAAGTGAACTCTCTCATCAGATTCGTGTTAACCCCTTCTAGCTGCCTATGGCGAACCACTACACCATAACGGGATCTCACAAATCTGGCCATACGGGCATTAACTGTAAGCCTTGCACAGTCCACAGCCCCTGAGTCCCTGGCCCCTATACCAGACCATACCAGGACTATTTCCGGGAAGAAGTAGGTAAGCCTCTCAATATTAGAGCGCATTAATATGAGCAATTCTGTAGCCCTGGTGAGACATAAATCATTCGCACCCACATGCAATACTAGCAACACTGGACCCGCTGTAGAAACGCTGATGTTGATCACTTCCGGAAGGACCTGAGACAACCTCAAGCCACGTATTCCTTTCCAATGCACATTGACCCTATGGAAACCAAGGTTCCTGCCGCCGGGACGGATCTCAGCCCTTTGTGCCACCCAGAAAACGTAAGAATGCTTTAACAACCAACAGATGTCACCGGGCGTTGCTGCTGGGCAGAATCCTAAAAAAGAAAAAACATTAGTATAAAATCACTGCAACAGGTCCGGCCGAATGTACCTGGAAAGACATGAAGAGCGCCAGCGCCCTATGTGCATAACCTCCGAATCCGGGAGTCCAGCCCTAGCTGCTTCTGTGGCAGCGCCAATACAAAACGAATGCGTACCGTATTCTGAAGGGGTTAGGCCAGAAATCTCGAGGCATTTCTTAAAGACTGAGGAAAATTGAAAACGGGAAAGGGGGAACAAATCTTAATGCAAGGGGAGTACTAAGTATCGTGACCCGAGCGCAGGGGGGCAGGCGGGACCAGACACTGCCTGCAAACGAACCCAGGAGCCCCTCCCATACATATATCGGTCTTAGATCTACGCACCCGTATGCGAACCACTTCGGGGCCCAGAACCACGTCCCGTCCCAAAAGGTCCACAGGGCAAGAGGAAGAAGGCGGTACCTGTTCCCCAATGCAAAAGGCACCGAAAAATAAAAACTAAAAGCCAAAGAAAAAAGTAACGACTCGTGCTCCGATGAGCATACCACCGCACATGCCTGAACTAGAGAGCAGAGCAACGTAAAAGATACCGGACGGCGGCATTCGTCAGACACACCCTCTTTTTTCCAACCCTTCAGGATCTGACGAACTACGAAGGCCTTGGTGACATCAGTCCACCCCAACAACTGGAAATGGAATGAAATGCCAGCAAGGCGCCTCCGAGCCACCGCAACAGATACCTGACTGCCCCGTAGGATGGACAGGTATCGGCACGTAACATCAAAACGGTCCGACTCACTAGTTGACACTGATCTGTCCCCCGCTAAACTAGGTCTCCCAAGCCTTACCATATTGCTGCCACGTCGTCAGGGCCAACGACACTCTCACCAATGACATCAAACCTGGATCAAGTCCCACAGCAGGGATGGACATTCCTGCCCCTCCGTTAGTACAAAAAAAACACAGAATAATTGTCAGTCCAAAAACATATACCTCGATTTGCCATCACCGGTCCCCAAATTTCAATTGCCACAACAATGGGAAAAAGCTCCACAAGAGTCAAATTCCTATACAGACCAGATTCCTGTCACTCGACTGGCCATAGAGCGGTGCACCAATCGTGGCCATATACCAGTGGAACCAGCAGTATACAGTGACAGCTCAGAATTGGGGACCGGGGGGGAGCCAACAAGTCTGCCCATTGTAAGACAGAACAAAGCGCCGCCACACCAGCAAATCTCACGAAGGGAATGAGTAATCCTAATATGATAATTAGGCTTCGTCGGCCCTCTAGTGGCAAGGGCCAAACGGCGGGAAAAACCCGCCCCATAGGCATTATTCTGCATGCAATGACAAGCATGCCAGGCAGGGACTGGACCTGCCGGAGCATCACCTTGCGTACGGAACAAAAACGCTGAAGCTTGTCCCCGGGGAGGCGAAAAACCATGGACTCTGAATCAGGCTCAATCCCAAGAAAAGTGATTACCGGCTTAGGACCCTCCGTCTTTTCCTCCAACAAAGTGACCCCAAAGAGCGGCATGAGGAAACGGAAGGTAGACAACAAAAAGGGGCAGACAGAACTATCCACGGGGCCAATGAACAGAAAATCGTCAAGGTAGTGAATAACAGAGCGATGACCTGATTCCTGACACACTACCATTCAGAAAATTGAGCACCCCATTGGGAGGCAAGAAGTATAGAAGTATTGCCCATCAACGTAGCACCCCAAAAGATGTCGGATTTCGCCATCAAGGCCCCCGGGCCAGCACTGCACAGAAGCGCAACGGCCCCATCGAACGACACATGCGTCACCGAGGACTCCTCCAGAAGGATACCATCGTTCACATCGTTTCCCTTGGGAAATGACAAATGATGTGTCAGACAATACTTGCCTGGTTCCTTCTTTGGCACCACACCCAGAAATTAGCAAAAGGAGGGGAGGAAAATGGGCCAACTATGCGCCCCAAAATAACTGTAAACCTTATCCCTGAGGACGTCAGGCAGTTCGTGGGCAGACTTCAAATTGTCTGCGATAAAAAACAGACCTCTCCAAAGAGAAGGGGATAAAGAAGCCATACGTGAAACCGCCACACCACGTGGCAGCATCTGATATATTGGGGTACCTGTCTAGCCATGGCCCCATCATGACTCTCACCGGGGTCCTTCTGCTCATGCCAGAGTGAAGCAACTCTACCGGGCCTAACAGGAGGTCGCGGGCCGTGGGAGGCGGCGTGAGAACCACCACAGAAGGAACATTCGTGTTTGTATTTGCACAAACCGAAAAATTTACAGTGGCCTTCATTGAAAAGCCAACAGGCTCCGGGTCTACGAATGGCCACTCCCCCCGGAGCTGCAACAGAGGAGGGGGAAGCAGCAGTTGAATGAAAGGGGGGCTTTTGGGAAACCATAAGGCACAGCCACACATCCGCTGCTTTTACCCCCCCAACCCCCCGATATCCGGGTTTAAAGCTAAGCGCCGATGAAAATCTTCATCGTAACGCCACCAACCGGAACACCCGTGAGTTTTTTACGAGGAATATATCACGTCCATGTATGTAAAAAGCTTGGAACATCGTTCCGGGTGCTTATGTCCCATTACACATCCTAGCACCTTAAAGGCTTGCAGCTATTATTGATGGTCTTAGCAACTCTAGGCTTACGGTCATGGAGCTTCTCAGACCAAACCCTCCTTTCTTTATCTATGGTGTGCTGATCTACCGTAACTAGGGTCCAAATGTCCACATATGCATTGGCCCAAATCCTTTCCTTTGCAGGTGCGAACCCGGGGGGCTGACCGCACCTGCTGAATCCTTATGAACTCCTGCCAACTGGGGTGTAGAGGCCGGGGAGGGGGAAGGGAGGGAACCAGAGGCAGGAAACCTGTCCAAAAGTGACTTTAAAGACTGTAATATCTCCGCCCCAACCACAGGCTGACCACCCTCACCACCCCATGCCCCAGTAAATTGAAACTCACCCGATCCTGAAGCTGTTGCAGGAGCGCTCCCAGTCGAAGCCGATGAGACCGGCAAAACCGGATGGTGAACCAGGCTACGGACCCTGGAAGACCCACTGCGGTCTCGCTGCGGCCGTTCACGGCTATGAGAACTAGGCACCTCGGATTCGCGGAGGACAACGGAGAGCACCATCTGGAGAATCTGAACCGCCTCGCCTGGCGGGACAATCTGGAGTATCTGCTGCGGTCAGAATAATAGTGCAGTGAGCAGGACCACTGTTTTGCCTGTGGGCAACAGTCAGCAGGTCAGATGCCGGAACCCCTCTTACGTTAGGTGGGAGCTGAGGGGTTAATGCGGACACCATTGTGGCCCACACAGAGGCTTTAAGATGGTGGGTCCCTCGAGTAGCGGTCTGCTTCTTAGGGTAACTTGCTAGCTGTAGGGTCACAGTGGCTAGTGTGTTAATCCCCCCAATCTCTGTAGTCTGCTGGCTGATATGGGGCTCGCTGTAGTGTCGGAAGGGGTGTGTGGATTGCTGTAACCCGGAGCAAACACCCGTCTTATAATCTCCTGGTTTATAGGTGATGAATCTGGATGCCCTTGATGGTAAAATAAGAACCAGGAGGCAGTAGTGGTGATCCATTAGGCCAGCTCACGGCTCAGTTTACTTCAGTGCTTACAAATGTCCATAAAATGGATGCACATTTACACTCGTTCCAATACAGTTCTGTCTCTTTAAGATCCAAGCCCAAATTTGTCACTTTGCTGCACCCCCTGTTCCTGTGGCAGTGCTCTCTATCTTCACTGGACCCTTATGTCTGGGCCTAAGCTCCTGTGGCTTCTCTATGGTCTCCTTGTTGCAGGCCATGGCCTCTATACTGGGACATCCATCTAGTTGCTCCTGGAGACAATGGGTCACATTTATTAAGGGTCCGTCGGACGCATTTCCGTAGTTTTTCGCATTTTTTTCCAATTTGCCATGAATTGCCCCAGGTTTTTGGCGCACGCGATCGGACGGTGGCACATTGGCGCTGGCTTGCATGTGACACAAATTGGAGGGCGTGGACGTCGGACAACCCAACTGATTCGGATAAACCGTGAAATTTAAAAACCAAATTGTGTCGCAAGATCAGCACTCACGTGCACCGGGAAGAAGAAGGTGAACTCCAGCGGACCTCAGCGGGGGAAGCGGCACATGCAGGAAATTGGACTCTCGATCGGACCCGGGACGGGTAAGTAAATTAGACCCAATGTGACTCTGGGGATCCTAAGTCTCTCACTAACTGAGCACATGTCTGAGGGGTGGACCCTTCCTTATAAACTCTGCTCTGACACTCAGAATATTAGGTATCTCCTACATATACAGGTTCTACCTCCCAACCTAGCAGGGCTTGAACCTTAAAGCGGTACAACCAATTTACATAGCATACATGGATAATGCAATAGGAACAGTGTTATCACATTATAAACAGTGCACTTCAGTACATCACATCACATTACTGTACGTTAACCCTTTCATGTGGAGGGGCCCAAATGTGTACTTTAGGACACTACATATTTCCCCCCTTGTTGACATAAGCCATCTCGGCGACGTCTTCCTTTCTGGAACTCCTGTAAAAGAGAACAAAGGGACAACAAGCACTGGAAAAATAGTATATATCATACTTGTTCAAGTGCAACCGGGAAACATTTCAGTTGTGCGATGACATATCTTATGCAAATAATTCTTCTTTCATAAGAACCATATAAATGTCATTAAAGTCCTTCTCAAACAGTCTCTCAATAGCCATAAACTTTTAGGTCCATCAATGTCCTGAAAATAATGCTACAACAAATAACAGGTTTAGTCTCTCAGTCTTGATACCTGGCAGGCTTCCTACCCTTAGTGGCTCTTTCAGATCTCCTCAATGGCTCATCTGCGACTGAAGACTCTCTTCTCCTGTCTTCTTCTACCTCTGGTGGGGATGCAGACTCTCTTGGTAATCTACTTCTTCCAGGAATAACAGCAGTCAGGTAGAATGGCAAACAAGGTGCATAAGGCCAGCCTGGAGGAAACAGGTTATGGTCCGGCTGTACAATCATTTCTTGTAGCTTATCAGGATCTGGGATGGACTTCACAACAGGAACACTTACTTCTTTTAGGCAGGGCTTGAGGCGATTATGGTGGACAACTTGGGGACTTTTGCCTTCTCTGCCAATCTCATATATCTCAATACCAGGACGTGGGATGGTCTTGACAATGTAGGGATCTCTTTCCCACTTGCTATCAAGTTTACTGCTGCTGTGATTATTTTTCAACCAAACTTTATCACCAACCTTCAACGATTCAGTGTTAGCATGCTGGTTAAAGTCCTCTTGTTGTCTTCTTCTGGCGACTTCCTACAATCTCGTTAGCTTCATTCAGGCGCCGCTGATGATTGGACACCCAATCTGTCGGTGGCAATGGATTGATTTCATCTGGTATCTGTACATCCATGGCAACGTCAGATGGTAGCTTCCCCTGACGACCAAACATGAGGTAATAAGGCGTATACCCCGTGGATAGAGAAACACCAGCTCTGGCAATAGCTTTGGCCAGTCAGCTCTTTTAGGAGATGGAACAGTTCTTAACATGTCAATCAGTGTTTGGTTCATCTTCTGGCATAATCCATTTCCTTGTGGGTGGTATGATGTAGTTCTCAACTTCTTACATCCATAGAGGTTGCACATCTCTTGAAATAACTGTGATTCAAATGCAGAATGTCTGGTCTGCTCTGGGTATCTATACGGTAGCACAAAAGTCTTCCAGAAGATCTCTGCTGTAGTTTTTTCTATTAAATCTTTTACGGGAATGGCCAATGTGAATTTCGTAAGTGGTCAATGATTGTCATGGCATATGCATAGCCTGTTCTGCTTGGCTCTAGCTTCACATGATTAATGGCAACTACCTCCAGTGGTCTGTGACTCACAATAGAGTGCAGGGGAGCTCTCTGATCTTGCCTCTCACCTCTTTTGGTGGCACAGGAGGGACATTCACGACACCATCTTTCTATGTCATCTCTCATTTCAATCCAATAAAATCTTCTCCTGATTGTGGCTTCTGTTTTCTGGACACCGAAGTGACCCGATTTATCATGATGTGCTTCTAGCGCAACTCCTGCATCTCGTCGTGGGATTACTATCTGATGCGTACACTCACCAGTAATGGGATCTTGGGTTCTCCATAGCAACAATCCTTTTTCTCTATAGAAGTATGCACGACTTCTCCATAGCTTGATTAATTCAGGGATGCTGTATTTTCCAAGGCTCTTGACCTGAATCTAGGTGGGCTTCAAGGTCTTGTAGAACTCTACTTTCTCGTTAGATGCGGATCCAATCAGTATGCAGTGCAGATGGTTCTGGCATGTTGGACTTTGGTGGGAACCTCTTCTGGTTCCTGGTCAAAACAGCTGCTTGGTGTGCAAACCTTACTTGCTGTTTTGGATCATCCTCCCAAGGGGCGGTCCTTGGCCTCAGGAAATTCTTGTTTAACTGACGGCACTCTCTTTCAATATGGCCCTTTTTCCTAAATCTTCTGCATATAGGCCACCAGCATCAAACTGATCTGACTGTCGTCTACCTGGAGGATAATAGCTTCCTCTGTTGGGCCAATAATTTGGTTGGTTCCTGTGGTACCAGATTCTCTCCTCACGGGGACGCTGTTGTTCTCAATGCTTGAACTCTTGGCATAACTCGCTGAAAATCTTAGATAATGCAGCTACTTGCTCTTTAAGTTCTTGTACAGGATCTGGCACTTGCATAGGGGAACGCTGGGCCATTACTTCCCCTGGACTCGTAGTGACTTCAGCTCCTCAATGAACTGATCTCGCAGGGTCTTATCTGCATCATCTGCCTCATTGGGGTCTTCCTGCTTTAAGGCATTAAAGGTTTCCTGCAAACTCAGGGGAAAATCACTTAAAGTCTCAGCAGGGATTTGCTTCCTGAATCCAAAGAATCTCATTTTCAACTCGGATACAGTTCTTACATCAAATGTAGCTTGCAGTCTCTCAAGCACTTGTTCCACAGACCTCTTTTCTGTGCTGGGCCAGGATTTGACCTCTCTCGGGGCAGCGCCCTCTAACTGTCCAATTAATATCTCCAACTTTTGTTCAGCATTCACTGGGAACAACAGGAACATGGCTCGGATCTTTTCCTGAAAGTCCTTAAAGGTGCCTACATCTCCCTTGTAACGTGGGAGCCAGGGTGCTCCCAAATAGTAAGGCAGGGCAAATGGCATAGCATTCATAGCTGGGGATGATCCACTAGGGCTGGGCATCTCAGGGTCCCCATCATTAGACATTAGACTTTAACTAGCAACAGTACAGTACTTTCACTCTGCAGCAGCTAAACTTGCAGGTGTCACTATCTTTGGGTCCTCTACCCGAAACTTGCTCTGCTACACAGTCTCTATTTATTTCTTTATATCACTATACCCTGTTTTCTGTCCAGTGGACAATCACCACAATCGATCTCAGGATGCAGCACGGCAGATGAGCGGTTGAGTCCACTCTCTGCAGCTCAGCTGGACACTTGTCCCTATGAAGCTCACTGGAAAGCTCCTCAGCAAGTTCAGCACTTGCTTCGCTATACTAGCGCTCCTTGCAGCACCTTCTCAAGATGGCGGCCCCTCCGGCCTTTTTCTTCCTTGGTTTACTCACTGGTGTAGCTAACTTGTGGCTGTTAACTCTTTCACCACTGGTTATTCAGCTCCAGTGCTGTCTGCGATGCTCTGCAGTACACACTATTCTCTTCCAACCTGAGCTGAGTCGTTAAAGAGGACAACGTGGCCCACGCAGAGGCCTTAAGATGGTCCCTCGAGTGGGGTCTGCTTCTAAGGGTAACTTGCTAGCTGTAGGGTCACACTGACCAGCGGGTTAATCCCCCCCAATCTCTGTAGTCTGCTGGCTGATATGGGGCTCGCTGTAGTGTCGGAAGGGGGTGTGGATTGGTGTAACCCCGGGGCAAACACCCGTTTTATAATCTCCTGGTTTATAGATGGTGAATCGGGTGGCCTTGATGGTAAAATAAGAGCCAGGAGGCAGGAGCGGTGATCCAACAGGCCCAGTTTAAGCTTACAAACGTCCATATAATGGAGGCACATTTACACTTGTTCTAATACAGTTCTGTATCTTTAAGATCCAAGCCACAAAACTATCACCTGCTGCACCCCCTCCCTGTTCTTGTGGCAGTGCTCTCTATCTTCACTAGACCCTTATGTCTGGGCCTAAGCTCCTCTGGCTTCTCTATGGTCTCCTTGTTGTAGGCCGTGGCCTCTATACTGGGACATTCATCCTGCTGCTCCTGGAGACTATGTGACTTGGGGGTCCTAAGCCTCTCTCTAACTGAGCACATGTATGAGGGGTGGTCCCTTCCTTATATACTCTGCTCTGGCACTCATAATATTAGGTAACTCCTACATATACAGGTTCTACCTCCCAACCTAGCAGGACTTGAACCTTAAAGTGGTACAACCAATTTACATAGCATACATGGATCATGCAATAGGAACAGTGTTATCACATAAACAGTGCACTTCAGTACATCACCTCACATTACTGTACTTTTATCCTTTCAGTGGTGTGGAGGGGCCCAAAGGTGTACTTTGGGACACTACAATAGCGCTCCGCAGAGTCGCCGCCTGTGAGCATCCCGGGCGGGCAAAATGGAGCGGGATCTGCTGGACCTGTAGCGTGCGCTTTGGACCCTGTCCACGCTGACTGGGGGTCCCACAACTGCAGGGGCCACAGGCGCCGGAGGTAATGGGGTCACCATCACTGCTGCAGGAGGTGGAGAATCCACGCGTCCGTGGGAGGGGTGGTAGCTGCAGGGGCGGGCTCCGGCACCGGAAGGGGGGGTGGCAACGGACCTGAGAGAGAAGCATCTTGTGAGAGGAGGGGCTCCGGATGAGGCAGGAGAGCTAGCACGCGTGCCCATCGCGGAAAATGCCGCTGGCTGTGTAAAAAACAAAAGTCAGGAGGGTGCGGGCGGAAGTGACGTCACCGCAGGAGGAGACAAGCCCGCCGGAGCTCTAGGTATGCAATTCCCAGAAGGTGTAGAGGGAGAGGGACTCAGGCAAGAAGGCGGCCGCGTGGAAGGCTGGGGGGTGGGGCATAACCGCTGCAGCTGCCGGGGATCGGGGGATACCAGCTGAGACAGCTGGAGAAATCCTATGCATCCTAGGAAAACAGCAACTCCACCCCTTCCTAAAGTGCATGTTAACCCCTTTGAATCCCTGGGAACATTACGGACACCCACAGTCTGTGTGCACCCTTCTTATGCAGTCGGGTGTACACGCCAAATGTTTTTATGAACTATAAACCATTTCTTCCAGAGACCTTGTTCTCATATAAACAAATTGTTTATTTTATCCCAGTTACAAAATGTACAGAGAATGGCTCCAAAAGCTTCTTGCTAACCAAAACAGGCTGAAGGACAACCATCTCTAACAAGTGTCAAGGAGAAGCTGGCAAACTAAGCAAACAGGTCACAAAATGGAGTTTGAATCATGACATGGCTGACAGTGGTCATCATAACCCCCGCCTAAGACTAAAATGGCATCCGCTTCATCCAAAATGGCTTCCGCTGGATCCAAAATGGCGTCTGTAGAGGAATATATCTCTTACATTTCCCCCCTTTTTGAGCTTGCAGACCTGTAACCTCCCCAAGTAACCTCCTCAAACTCCAGGTACCTTCAGGTGGGCTAAACCCTCACCTGCTGGACTTTTTATGGCTTCACCAGATCCCCCAGAGGCCAGTCACTAAAAGGGTTAAAGGTCTGCACGCTCACATGACATCACTGAGTTCCCATAGTTCATAGGTTTGTAAACCAGCAGCATCATCCTTCACTCTGGGCTCTTCTCCTGTGGTTCTTACCGCCTGGACGGCCATCTGGGACTTGATGAGGGGGACCACACAACAAGCAATAAGTGACAGGAGCAAAATCACATTCCCCTATATCACCCCCACTTAAAGGAAACCCTTTCAATCCCCCAACCACAAAGTGAAGGACAAAGTGTCTGTCAGGGTGCGGGATCTGTGGACCCTAGGGACCACCGACACCTGGGACCGGAATCTAAGGTTGTTCCACAGGTGCAAATAGTCCCGCGGCGGCAGCCAAGGTCAAGGTACCTTAATGGAAGACAGTCTCGTGGTCGGGTCCAGGCATAGGGTCAGGGCAGGCGGCAGAGAGGCAACGTCAAGTCCAAACCAGGGTCAGCAATGGGAGGTCCAGGCAGATGGGAACGGGAACACAGCAATGCAGGAACACGGAGGGACTCTGGTAACACAGAAACACGGAGGGACTCTGTTAACACAGAAACACGGAGGGACTCTGGGAACACAAGAACACGGAGGGACTCTGGGAACACAAGAACACGGAGGGACTCTGGGAACACAAGAACACGGAGGGACTCTGGGAACACAAGAACACGGAGGGACTCTGGGAACACAAGAACACGGAGGGACTCTGGGAACACAAGAACACGGAGGGACTCTGGGAACACAAGAACACGCAGGGACTCTGGGAACACAAGAACACGGAGGGACTCTGGGAACACAAGAACACGGAGGGACTCTGGGAACACAAGAACACGGAGGGACTCTGGGAACACAAGAACACGGAGGGACTCTGGGAACACAAGAACACGGAGGGACTCTGGGAACACAAGAACACGGAGGGACTCTGGGAACACAAGAACACGGAGGGACTCTGGGAACACAAGAACACGGAGGGACTCTGGGAACACAAGAACACGGAGGGACTCTGGGAACACAAGAACACGGAGGGACTCTGGGAACACAAGAACACGGAGGGACTCTGGGAACACAAGAACACGGAGGGACTCTGGGAACACAAGAACACGGAGGGACTCTGGGAACACAAGAACACGGAGGGACTCTGGGAACACAAGAACACGGAGGGACTCTGGGAACACAAGAACACGGAGGGACTCTGGGAACACAAGAACACGGAGGGACTCTGGGAACACAAGAACACGGAGGGACTCTGGGAACACAAGAACACGGAGGGACTCTGGGAACACAAGAACACGGAGGGACTCTGGGAACACAAGAACACGGAGGGACTCTGGGAACACAAGAACACGGAGGGACTCTGGGAACACAAGAACACGGAGGGACTCTGGGAACACAAGAACACGGAGGGACTCTGGGAACACAAGAACACGGAGGGACTCTGGGAACACAGGAACACCGAGGGATTCTGGTAACGCAGGAACACACGGGAACGAAGGGAAACTCAGCAATGTCACAAGGAAGCTTTCTCAATGGCGTAAGCACAAAGATCCGGCAAGACAGGAAGGGAGGTGCTGGATTATAAGGTGGAGATGTTCAGCCAGCGCACCAATCAGCTGTGTGCAGGCCCTTTAAATTTTCAACAGCCGGCGCGCCATAGGAGGCGGGGATGAGGACGCATGGCAGTCCGATGGCGAGCAGGAACCGGGACAGGTGAGTCCGGTGCAGTGGCTGCAAAGGGGGCTCACAGAGGAACATGGGTGCGCCCGTGATCCGAGACAGGGATCGTGGGAGCACCCGTGAGAGTACCCCCCCCCCCTTGGCCTCCCCCTCTTCCTGTGCCTGAGAAATCTCTGAAGCAGGGTCTTGTCCAGGTTGTTATCCTCTGGCTCCCACATTCTCTCCTCAGGGCCAAATCCTTTCCAGTCTACAAGAAATGTAGACTGCCTGCATATCATTTCCCAAAAACCCAGATAGGCCCACCCAAATGTCCCCTTTAACTCAGCCAGAAAAGACCACAGACACGTTTTAACCTTAAACTTTGTGGTATGACGACTAGAGAGTCAGCCACAGCTTTATTTAACTTATAACAAGTAACTCGTACTCGTAGAGTAGCATTGTCAAATATAACAAATAAACCCGGGCACCTGTGACCCGCCTTTCAGAGGGCATGTAGGTCACAAACCCGATATAAAAACCGCCAGCTGTGACATTGGATATAATTACAAATAGGGAAGGGAGGGTGGGAAGATTCGCAGGAAAGAGGGTGAGCTCAGGCTTGCAGCCTGCTTTATCACTTTTGCCCACCCCTAGATACCACCCACACCTGTAGCCCACCCCCAGTCACGTAGCCCATGTACCCGGGGGATAAACAACTTTTCTTAAAGGGGCCATGCTGCACCTGCTAAACAACCTTGCTAAATTTTCACGCCTGAACCTGCAGGCAGTCATTAGCCCCACGGCTAAGCGCCTGTGGGCTATCAAGAAATGTAGAGCTAAAGCTTGGAGCAATGAGGTGCGGACTTGTTCCCATATGACTTTTATATCCTGTACCAAGTCCTCCATATGGAATACAACAGAGTGGGCAAAATAGGAACTGGCAAACATAGGTCAGACCTATAGGTGCTGAAAGCAGGCACTATAGTGGTGCATAGGAGTGTCTATATCAAAAGGAGTTTCGACCCCTACTCCAAAATAAAGTTAAATGGTTTTAATGTTATAAAACAATGTAAAAACAAAGTATCCAATGATACAATAAAATAACAAGATAAGAACAGTGAATGTCCTTGTTTACGTGTTTCGGGGTGGCACCCCTTTCTCAAAACATTTTGCCATTCTTGCCCTTGGTTTGTGGAGTTACCCAATTGTGTGTGCCTTTACTTTTATCTCCACCTCTTGTGGAGGTCCCTGCAGAGGTGAGGAAATCTCTAGCCTTCCATATGGGTTCATAGTCATGTTTAGACCCCAGGACTATACCTTGAGTATAGATGTTTGCCCTTTTACCTTCCGCCAGTTGTAGCACTTCCCTGAGTGCCATCACTTCACCTCCTGCGCTGACCTGTGTGGAGGGAGTGGTTCTGCTTGTACTACCTCATGTGCGCCACTGACCACTGTATATCCAGAGCCGCCTGTGTTCTCCTGCAGACCTGGAGCCATCTATGAGAAAAAACTCAACATCTGGGTTAAGCACCTTCTCTCCCCTCTTTTCTGAATTCTGTAAGACTGGTGACAGAATGACAGGATTCAGAGCTGTGCACCTTGTCAGTGTCTGAGTCTAACTGGGCTTAATAGTGGGCCACTGGGGAGGCCACCACGTTCCTGGGCTAGGACACCTGTGGCGTGGCCTAGATACTCAGTGCAAAACAAAATAAAAAGGTTTGGTGCAGTGGTATGTGCCTCGGGCCGGGGCAGACAGGATTTGCCAGTTTAAGGCTGTGGAATGCATCAATTGCCTCCTGACTAAGGGCAAATGGGGAAGAGGCAATTCAGTCAGAACGGGGCAACATCAGGTTGGAGGCAGCAGACCTTATCCAAGGCCTGCAGTACCTGGCCAGTCCTAGAAACATGTGAAGAGGCTTAGGGCCTTGGGACAGGGGCATATTTTGGACTGCCAGCTTTCTCTCCTCTCAACATAGAGAACATGGCACACACCAAACTGGATTTCTTTGACTTTTTTATGTTTGTGAATATTTCACACAGTGGAGCCTTCACCGTAATAAATGAACATAAATTGTATATTTTTATACAGCTCAGAAATAGTTTACAACGTTTCGGTCATCACGATCTTTGTCAAGCATGATCTGGCAATGTCTGCCGCGACCTCACCTCTCTCCTACCCACTACTACAGACATTGCCAGATTATGCTTGACAGAGGTCGTGCTGACCGAAACGTTGTAAACTATTTCTGATCTGTATAAAAATATACAATTTATGTTCATTTATTACGGTGAAGGCTCCAGTGTGAAATATTCACTAAAATAAAAAAGTTAAAGAAATCCAGTTTGGTGTGTGCCATGTTCTCTATGTTGATTATGGACGGATTGAGAATCCTACATTGAGCACCACCCATATATGGTGTGCGGTTACTATTGTTTCTACGTGTCAAGCTGAAAAGCAGTGGCATAGGAAGACCACCTTCTCCTGGCAGTACTATAGTTTGTCTCCAAAAACTTTGCAACCCTTCTGGAACAGAAAACACACAAGGTCAATAGATGCATCCTGACAAACCTGTAAAATGGAGGCACAAAACAGTAGGGTCATCCACATACTGTAAAAGGAGAACATCATCCAGTACGGAGCTAGTCTGCCAGTCTACTCCCTGTAGGGCCGTGGAGTATGGAGTACTGGCTGGGGGAGTTTTACCCCCCTTCATTTCATTCACTTTGGTAATGTCTCTCCTCCCCGCAGTTGAAACACGCCCACTTCGGTCTGTTGGCTGGTACTTCAGTCTCACTTTGGCAGTGGTCTGTGAAACTGCCGACCCTGGTCTCTGTTCCCCCTGGCTTTCTGTAACAGTCTCGTCGGTCCCTCTGTACGCCAGTCTGGCAGAGATGTCTCTAGTCCGTTATCAAAACGGCTGGCAAGTGCACTAGATGTACACTACACAGTCAGGTCATACCCCATGTGTCCAAAAGCTGTAAACAGTTACCGTGGTACTCTTCCCTTAACTGCTTAGGTCTCTGCTTCATCTCATGTAGACATATGGGATTCTCCCTTAACTATCTCTAGCCCAGTGATCCGTGCCATCTATAAAGTTCTGGCCAGACTCCAAAGTCTCAACAAAAGTCAGGTACACTTAAATGAAGTGTTGGTGTTTAGTCAGAAAGGAAACAAAAGTCATAGGCTCTGTCATAGAGTTGGGGCTTGTCCTTGCTCACAAGGGCGCTACACCAAGTCACTACCTGACTAGACTGACTATATACCATGTCACTGTCTTTCAGACTGTGACTAAAACATGTTGCTGTCCATCACTTGTTCTCCCAGTCAAACAAGACTGTTCAGGCTCCCTGAAGAGAGTGGAACGCACACCTGCCAAGGGCAGGTCTCCGCAATCTGAACTCTGTCACAATCTATGGGCAAAACCAGTCCCAAACAGTATCCCAGACACTATGATAATCTATCACCAACAGAATACCTCACACTCTAGCATTGCGGACATCTAAGGGTTACTTCTTCCCATCTCACAGCTTCAGCTAACATCACAGACTGTCTGATTGTCCGTCACTGTCCAGTCACTGTCAGTCACCTTACAAGTGGTTCTTTGCCACAATTATAGTGAGGATACTGTTATATATGGACATTTAAAGGCACAGTACATAATATCACATAAGGAGATGACCTTACCCGGTCCATCCAGCCAGTGAAACAGAAGTGACACCTGCAGAGGTCACCTCGATGGTCAAATGTCCATTCTAGTATGCCCACACAGGGACGCCAATATAAGAGATTTTTATCTAGGACTCAAAACAGTCCTTCAGTTGCAAGGTGACTTCGTATTAACCCTTTCATGGCTCCCCAGTACCGGGATGAGAGCAGGAACTAAAACACACCAGTCTCTTCGAAAATGCAGAACTTCAAGGTTATTAGCAGGAAGCCGCATTTATAAAACACATAAAATCATCAGCATAGGGGCGTGAAAAGGTGATAGAATACTGCAATGCTATTGGCCAAAATGTATATACCAGAACATCCTCTAAGACATTATTTCAAAATGTTTTATGAACTATAAACCATTTCTTCCAGAGACCTTGTTCTCATATGAACATAATGGGGGTCATTTACTAAGGGCCCGATTTGCATTTTCCCGACGTGTTACCCGAATATTTCCGATTTGCGCCGATTGTACCTGAATTACCCCGGGATTTTGGCGCACGCGATCGTATTGTGGCGCATCGGCGCCAGCATGCGCGCGACGGAAATCGGGGGGGCGTGGCCGAACGGAAACCCGACGTATTCGGAAAAACCGCCGCATTTAAAAACTGAAAATGTGTCGCTTGGGAAGCGCTTACCTTCACCTGGTCCAGCTCGGTGTATTCCGTCGCGTTCAGATGATTTTCAGCGCAGCAGCGCTAAAAATACTAAGGGCCCGATTCGCGTTTTCCCGATGTGTTACCCGAATATTTCCGATTTGCGCCGATTTCCCCTGAATTGCCCCGGGATTTTGGCGCACGCGATTGGATTGTGGCGCATCGGCGCTGGCATGCACCCGACAGAAATCGGGGGGCATGGCCAAACGAAACCCGGCGGATTCGGAAAAACCGCCGCATTTAAAACAAAAAAACTGTCGCGGAGCTTGCACTTACCTTCACTCAGCCCGGCTCGGTGTATTCCAGTGCGTTCCAATGCTTTTCAGCGCAGCAGCGCCACCTGGTAGACGGCGGAGGAACTACCTTAATGAATCCCGGCCGGACCCGAATCCAGCGCAGAGAACGCGCCGCTGGATCGTGAATGGACCGGGTAAGTAAATCTGCCCCAATGTTTTCTGGTTGTTTTTGGAGAATGGCTCCAAAAGCTTCTTGCTAACCAAAACAAGATAAGGGGAAGAAGACAGGCTGAAGGACAACCATCTCTAACAAGTGTCAAGGAGAAGCTGGCAAACTAAGCAAACAGGTCACAAAATGGAGTTTCAATCATGACATGGCTGACAGTGGTCATCATAACCCCCGGCTAAGACTAAAATGTCGTCCGCTTCATCCAAAATGGCTTCCGCTGGATCCAAAATGGAGTCAGTAGAGAAATATATTTCTTAGAAAGGGGACGTGCCAAGTAACCTCCAGTTGACCCCAAGCCCGCCTGCAGTCCCTAGCCCAATGGCAATATGACTACGGGGTTTCAAAACTCTAAAAGCTGGGGCTGTGCACCAATACAAAAATGTGCGGCCTAATTCCTGAAGTAGATTGGATTCTTGCAAGAAACATTGTTTTTGGCCCAGAAGTGCATAGCACTGAGCTGGTACTCTGCTAATACCCCACCCTTAGCATGTGGAAGTTATAGGCGAACCAAATATTGGCATACGAATAAATAATTCATAAACACAGACAAAAACCCGACAAGTTTGACCACATATGGGGTGACTGGTGCAACTCGGCAAGGACTAACTACTCTCCCCCAAGGATTAGGATGGCTATGAGGGACCTATAATCTGATAGACCGGACTAGAGGCATTTACAAGGAAAATGTAATAATATTTGTCATTGAACTAAACGCTGAAATAACAGCATGTAGAGAGCTACACATAATACTAGATAGCAATCCGGCTCCGACGGGGAATCGGAGCTCCGAAAGTAGAGATATATACGGGACTGTATAAGGATGACAGATAGAGACATAGGAGGTCATTTACTAAGGGCCCGATTCACGTTTTCCCAGCGCGTTACCCGAATATTTCTGATTTGCGCCGATTTCCCCTGAATTGCCCCGGGATTTTGGCGCACGGGATCGGATTGTGGCGCATCGGCCCTGGCATGCACGCAACGGAAATCGGGGGGCGTGGCCGAACGAAAACCCGATGGCTTTGGAAAAACCGCCGCATTTAAAAAAAAAAAAAGTGTCGCAAGACTTGCACTTACCTTCACTAGGAATAAGCCGGTGAACTTGAGTGCATTCCGGGGAACTTCAGCGCAGCAGCGCCACCTGGTGGACGTCGGAGGAACTACCTTAGTGAATCCCGGCCAGACCCGAATCCACCGCAGAGAACGCGCCGCTGGATCGCGAATGGACCGGGTAAGTAAATGTGTCCCATTGTGTAACCGAACAAAGCCACGAGCCTTCTCATAGAAATACAAAACACAAAGATACACATAAAACCAACTAGAGACAATGGGGCAGATTTACTTACCCGGTCCATTCGCGATCCAGTGGTGCGTTCTGTGTGGAGGATTCGGGTTCTGCCGGGATTCACTAAGGTAGTTCCCCCGATGTCCACTAGGTGTCGCTGCTGCGCTGAAGTTCGTCGTAGTTCACTGAAGTTCACCAAGCCGGGCCGGGTGCAGGTAAGCGCGTGTCAAGCGACACTTTTTTTTTAAAAATGCGGCGGTTTTTCCGAATCCATCGGGTTTTTGTATGACCACACCCCCCATTTCCGTCGCGTGCACGCCGGCGCCTATGAGCCACAATCCGATCGCGTGCGCCAAAACCCCGGGCAATTCAGGGAAAATTGGGGCAAAACGGAAAAATTTGGATAACCCACCGGAAAAACGCGATTCGGCCCTTAGTAAATGACCCCCATAGTGTAACCGAACAAAGCCACTAGCCTTCTCATAGAAATACAAAACACAAAGATACACATAAAACCAACTCATTCAGACAGATTGATGGTATAGACTGGATATTAGACAATGCCGGTAACATGTAATGTTGTACAAGATTGCAAAACAAGATATGTATTAATTGATTTTAATGTTCCTATTCACAGGCAGTAATCATTCTATTTTTGACTATAATATGTATTAATGTCTGATATTTTGACTTTGCAATAAAAATGTTTAAAAAAAAAGTAGGGGGGGGGGGAGCTGGGCAAGGGGTAAGGGAAATGTTTTTTTAAATTGTTAATTTTTTAATTGTGTCCTGGGTTATATTGTGTGTTATGTATGTAGTAATTGTGTAAAAAAAAAATTTTTTAAATCTTATATTATTCAATGTAAAAAAAAAATTTCAGATTCTAATTTCATTTTTTTTTACTCGATACTTGAGGGAAATCACATGATGTGTCACCTGTTATCAAGGACTGAGGTGACACTGCAGAAAATGAACATATAAGGACAAGCTGTTTCTCCATTACCGCTACCCATCTTAACCATGAGAACAGAACTAGAACCGGGTCAGGATCTCACATCCCACGACTTAATGGGGCAGATTTACTTACCCGGCCCATTTGCGATCCAGCGGCGCGTTCTCTGTGGTGGATTCGAGTCTTCCGGCGATTCACTAAGGCAGTTCCTCCGACGTCCACCAGGTGTCGCTGCTGCGCTGAAGTCCGCCGAGGTCCGCAGGAGTTCACGATCCATTGCTGGGTGCAGGTAAGCTTGTGTCCAGCGACACTTTTTTTTAAAAAAAATGCGACGGGTTTTCCGAATCCATCTGGTTTTCCTTCAGCCACGCCCCCCGATTTCCGTCGCGTGCACGCCGGCGCCACAATCCGATCACGTGCACCAAAAACCCTTAAAAACGCGAATCGG
>NW_027285796.1:0-24069 GCF_040894005.1 Engystomops pustulosus | reverse complement strand
ATCCAACACCTTATTCAGCCATCTTTGAGGCAGATGGGCTACAGCAGCAGAAGACCACACCGGGTGCCACTCCTTTCAGCTAAGAACAGGAAACTGAGGCTACAGTTTGCACAAACTCATTTGGACAGTGGAAGATTGGAAAAACGTTGCCTGGTCTGATGAGTCTCGATTTCTGCTGCGACATTCGGTTGGTAGGGTCAGAATTTGGCGTCAACAACATGAAAGCATGGATCCATCCTGCCTTGTATCAACGGTTCAGGCTGGTGGTGGTGGTGTCATGGTGTGGGGAATATTTTCTTGGCACTCTTTGGGTCCCTTGGTACCAATTGAGCATCGTTGCAACGCCACAGCTTACCTGAGTATTGTTGCTGACCAAGTCCATCTCTTTATGACCACAATGTACCCAACATCTGATGGCTACTTTCAGCAGGATAATGCGCCATGTCATAAAGCTGGAATCATCTCAGACTGGTTTCTTGAACATGACAATGAGTTCACTGTACTCAAATGGCCTCCACAGTCACCAGATCTCAATCCAATAGAGCAGTGATGGCAAACCTATGGCACTGGTGCCAGTGGTGGCACTCAGATCACTTTCTGTGGGCACCCAGGCCTTCATGCCAACAGAGATTTTGTTAGACAGGACTCACAGCCCAGGAGGTGCCATGCTCAGCGCCATTTTAAAGCAATAACCTTGGCTGCCAGCACTGCAGAAAGAGCAAGAAGGTGTGGATAGATATGGGTTCTCGTTGGAGCTACTGCTCTGGGTCCCCTGGAGGGAAGCTACAATCCAAATTTCTCCATCAACTTTCTATTGTATTGGTGAACTCAAGACACCAATACGATTGAAACCCGTGATACAAGTACTACTTAAATTGTCATGTTGGCACTTTGTGACATGTAAATGAGTATTGGTTGTAGTTTGGGCACTCTGTCTCCAAAAGGTTCGCCATCACTGCAATAGAGCATCTTTGGGATGTGGTGGAACGGGAGATTCGCATCATGGATGTGCAGCCGACAAATCTGCGGCAACTGTGTGATGCCATCATGTCAATATGGACCAAAATCTCTGAGGAATGCTTCCAGCACCTTATTGAATCTATGCCACAAAGAATTGAGGCAGTTCTGAAGGCAAAAGGGGGTCCAACCCGTTACTAGCATGGTGTACCTAATAAAGTTGCCGGTGAGTGTATGTCATAGTCACTATCAGCTTGTCAGAATAGTTTAGTGGATGGCGTAGGTGAAACGTGTTGGGCTGAAGTGTTCCCGCTATAGCCCACTATGATCCCTATTTCTCTAGCTATGTTTTTAAATGTTGCTAACTGGACTCAAAATCACCAAAAATGTTACGATGTGTTTCACAAGTGAGAATCCTGTGTATAAGCTCTGTGTAGCACTGTGTAATCTGTTTGCGATATATAAAGGAATAATTATTATTATTATTATAAAGCAGACCCTGAGATCACCAGGATCATGGATTGTAAACCAAGAACACCAAGCTTTATGCAAATGAGCCGAGGGGTTCTGGGCTCCATTAACAGATAAGGAAGGATGTATCCTTCCAGAGGGAAGCGTGTTTGGTTTACAATCCTTAATCCTGGTGGTAGATTTCCTTTCATTCTTTGTAGAAAGCCCCACTCTTGCTAGACACAAAATCCACTAGGTTCAAATATTATTTTTAGCACACTGCAGATATTGAAAGGATTTCTTTACATGAATATTATAACAGGTATCCAATATCAGACTTTAAATTTGTAGATTGTAAAATCTATAATCTGTTCTTTATGGAAACATCACCAAATGAGAGTGATTATTAGCTATGTAATAATAAACTGGCATTTCCAGCTTAGAGAGAACTGACAAAAATTTCCTGGTACAGGACACA
Source organism: Engystomops pustulosus (assembly GCF_040894005.1). Classification (NCBI taxonomy): domain Eukaryota; kingdom Metazoa; phylum Chordata; class Amphibia; order Anura; family Leptodactylidae; genus Engystomops; species Engystomops pustulosus. Next base: position 22,184 of record NW_027285796.1, on the reverse strand, counting down.
TTTAAACTGCACTTGTGTGCAGCCATAGGCAAGAGTTAGGCTGCAGGCTACTACTGAGAAAACTTTCAAGAATCTATGAAATGGAGTCAGACAACATTTGTATAATGCTGTTCGGTGGCAACCCAGGAAGAATTTTTAAGGTGGGTCCTGTGGAACTTGTGACTGTACTACAAAAGTCAATAGAAGATATCAAAACTTGCTGAACGATTCTTATCACTTCCCATAGAAATCTGAGAAATATAATTTGCTTGTGAATGTGCGAACCTGGTTTTAATAATCGATTGAATTAATTGGTAGAATACTCCTTAAGACTTGGGACACATGGCCTGTTCCCTCATACTACAATGTATAGAATGTCCTGAAAGTCATGTGAAAATGAGCAGAGTAGAATCATATTTGCGTGAGATGAATAAAGCTGAGAGGCTGCAGCGGACATGTTGCATCAGACACTATGGGGCTCATTTAATTACCCAGTCCATTTGCGATCCTGCAGCACGTTCTCCGACGAGGATTCGGATCTTCCGTCAATTCACTAAGGTAGTGCGCCCGATGTCCATCAGGTGTCGCTGCTGTGCTGAAGTACGCTGGAGTATGCCGGAGTTCACCATCCTATCCTGGGTGCAGGTAAGCACTTTTTTTTTAAATACAGCGTTTTTTCCGAATCTGTTGAGTTTTCCGACGGCCAAGCCCCCCGATTTCCGTCGCTTGCATGCCGGCGCCGATGTGCCACAATCCCATCGCGTGCGCCAAAAATCCCGGGGCAATTCAGGGAAAAACGGTGCAATTCGGTAATATTCGAGAAACTCGACGAAAAATAGTGATTCGGGCCCTTAGTAAATTACCCCGTACTGTTCTATAGTATCTGGAAACATGATGCTGGTGTTATATTAAAGATAAGAAACTTGTGTACCTGTGAGTTACAGATCCAGAGAAACAAGCATTTAAAGACATCTGTGGAATGTAAGATGAAGATCCAGTTACAACCTATTTTGTTTTGAATGTAAGTGAGATTTTTATCTTTGATATGACAACAGCAGCATGTTTCCAGGAAATATAAAAGTGAAACCTCCCTGCAATCTCTAAACTTGACTCATCTCATGAAAAATATGACTTCTATGCTTATTTTCAGGTGACATTGGAGGAGATTTTTTAATAGGTAAATATTAGATTCCACATAAAAGAGAGAATTCTCGAAATGTTATTTTTCCCCTACCTGAGGAGACTAGTAGTTTAATGGGGTAAAACCTGAAGACTGGGCCGGGTATTTGGATGGGGATTGTGTCACACATGATCGGATTTTGGCGCAATCACGCCGGCTTTCATGCGACAGAAATCCGGGGGAAGGGGGGGGGGTGTTCGTCGGACAATCCGACGCAACACATGCTTTTACATACACTGGGAAGAAGAAGGTGAACTCTGACGGACCTGAGCAGGGAAGAGACACATGCAGGATATCGGGCACACGATCTTAGTTAATTGCGCCAAGGTGCATTATCGTCAGAACAATGCACTTCGGGTAAACTCCTCGGACAGGTAAGTAAATGTGCCCCAGTGTCCCTTTATGTTAAAGGTTAAAGGACATCTACCATCAGGATGAAGGATTATAAACCAAGCACATTTACATACTGGTGTGCGCCCCCTCTGGGAGGATCTGCTCTTCTTTAAGAATCAACAGCAAGTTAATTATTGCTGTGGATTTCTGGCACGGAATTCAACCTTTAAACTTCAACAACCCCCCCCCCCCCCCATCCCTCAAAGGGAAACTATGGCCTAACTAAAACTAACTAAAAACTAACTAACTAAAACCACAAAAAACAAGCAGCCCTTTTCATTTGGTCTTTGTTAAGGCTGCATATGCTTTAGACATTTCACAGCGTCTCCCAGGATTCCTCAGAAGTAGTGCACACACTGTGTTGCATCATTGCTACCATCTCATGATGTAATAGTGTGTGTAAAGGTAGAGTAAACGGACCTGGCTCTGCTCGTGCTTTTAAGGAATTCTGTGGAGAAGAGGAGCTGCAGGGAGCAGCAGAAGGTAAGTACTGAGTTCTGGATACCTATATACTGGGGCAGTATACTAAATACCTATATACCATGGAGCAGTGTGATGGCTACATAAATACTGGGGGGTAGTGTCCTGGCCACCTATATACAGAGGGCAGTGTGCTTGCATGTAAATTAGAGGGCTTTGTGCATATGTAAAATAATTTGGAATACTGTATATATGTATATAGGGACCAGAAATTGGTCCTGGTGCTGAGTTTCTGTATGAAGCTTGGTTTTAGTACTGTACTTATGTATTGAACTCCATACTGGAGCTTTATTAATGTACTAAGCTTTTGTTCTGATGAAGTATATATGTAAATCGCTATAATAATACTTCATGATAGGCTCAATGCTAGAATTAATTTGGGGGGAGCAATGTTTAAGCTAAATTTGTGGCATAGTGCTACATACACTATAATCCATACATAAGTGCATATCTCTAATATTTTTATTTATTTGGTGGGGGGGGGGGGCTCTGTATGATAAAATCGGGATACATTGTGTACATTTTAATGACCTCGATTTTTTGAGATTCGCCCTGTGCAACAAATTACCTAGAAGCTGTCCTGCACAGTATTTCTTTCCTGAGTGTCCAAAGACTTTAGCATTTTCTCTGAAAGGGTCAATTATCATCAATGGTTAATCATCTTAACAGCCATATGTCCTACTAATAATCAGATCACAAAGGTCACAGCTTCTTATTTATAATAGGATTACAGAATAATTGCCAGTATATCAATTGCCAGAATATAAGCGATGGCATCTAGCATATAACTTTCCATATTTATTTACCTATCCTATGTTTACTATTTAATGTAATGGAACAATAGGCAATCAACATAAAACACTTACTATGAGAGAGAAGGTGTTACAGGATAACCAGATTAAATCAGATTATGCCGCACTTTTACCACTAGGGGTCATGAAACATCCCATAGCAAATGGTTTAACCACATGCATGCTGTTTCCTTGAGCCATGAATTTAATACAATGCTGTGTGATGTACAGCAGATACAGTTATTATTGTAACATTCCAGGCAGATACATCTTCTATAACATAATCTGGATTTGTTACTATATATACAGATGATTATATCTACATATTTTGATCCCCCTTCTTCAAAATGCATTTGCCTACCTCCTCCAGTGTGTAAATGCTCTTGAGAACAGACCATTATCTCCACTTCGATGATACCATCCGCGTTCTGCCCTCAAGCTTTGTCCTTGAAATAAGTGCTTTCCATTGTTTTACATTGCCATTCATGAGTTCCATGCCAGCGGACTAGCAAAACCAAGGTTGGGTCAGTAGGGGTGAACATAAGAATGAGGGCAAATTATTATTAGCAGAACTACATATATATTGTGCAATTGCAGACCACTGGGATCCTTAGAGAATGACAATCCACTCACGTTTATCCAAATCCACTCACGTTTATCCCCATCATTGTCTGCATCAGCAGCAAAGACAATCCATTGAGCAGCTGAGCCACAGATTGTCACTGTTCTCTAATGACAGTCAAAAACACTGCGGTGGTGAATGGGTTACAAATGCGTTCCTTTATAGGAGGACAAGAGTCAGCGTTTTGTAATGGCAGAGAATAAAGAGCAGAATAGGAACCGTCTTATAGCCAGAAAAGAGAGGCTCCCTCTGCTGACAACTATAGAGAGCAAACTATAGGGGAAAGCCAAAAACACAAAATATGTATGATTGCTTGTATGGAAGACACACACTCCAGAAGATACATACATATACATTGGGGATCAAAATTAGAGAACACACACTTTCCTAAATGGTCATTGTGTAGTCATATGTGTATATATCCTAACATGAGTAAATGGCAGTATTTTAAGCTTATTTCATAAATTTTATATATTCTAAAGCACAGTATAAAAATGTAAATGAGATAATTATGAAAGAACACTGATCAAAATTAGAGAACACTTTCAGATAGCTACAAGTTATTATCAAATAAGACATTAAAAACATAAGATAAAATCCACAAGAACAAGAGTGTGGCGATGGTCAACTGTATCCAAATACATGACAAGCATTACCAAATGCACATGATTAAGTGAGATCACAGTATACTCAATTTTGGTTGTAATCCAGCACATTACCCACCCGGGTGTTGCATAGTACCAAAATTGCCAGCCAATAGGTAATGACCACCGCCACAGCACCCCGACGCACGTTTCGCCGTCGCTTCCTCCAGTGAATCAAGGTCACAACGGGAAATTATTATAAACGCAAAGGACATGGGAACTAAGCTTTTTCTAAGGCTTTGAGGCACAAAGATCCAGCAGGGAAGACAGGAAGGGGCTTTATCAGAATTGGCAGCAAGCCAGCGCCAATTATCGGTGCACTGGACCCTTAAATCTCCTGAAGCTGGTGTGCGCGCGCCATAGGAGGCGGGGACGCGCATGCTGGCCTGCCGGAGCTAGCGCTGGATCGTTGGGAGGTGAGAACTGTGGCAGGGGACCAGGGACACACAAAGGAGCATGGGTGCGCCTGCGACCCGAGTCGTGGGTCGCGGGAGCACCCGTGAAAACCAGGCAGTGATAATTTCCTTAATTATCTGACAAACCCTATTTAACTTTCCAGATTTCACTGACTTGAAATTGATGCGCCGCTCCAAAATAACTGAAACCCTACAGCAGCAGGTTGTCCAGATGAGGGCCAAAGGGGTTACACTATAGCAAGAGAAGTTGGTGGTTCAGAATCTGTGATTTGTAGAATATTGCAACTTTACAACTTCACAAACTCGTTAAAGTCCCCCAAGGAGGCGGGTTGCCCTTGAAAGACAATTGCAAGAATGAAAGGATAATGTGGAGGATCTACATGGGGAATTGTTTTAAGACTGCAGCTGGAATTGCTTGATGAATCAGCAGCACTGAACAGGGTAAGGATATATCTCATCCAGGGCGTAACCAAAGGGGAAGCAGTGATAGCAACTGCCATGGGGCACACAGTGTCAGGGGGCCCTTGTATCTTGGGTATTAGGAGTGTATATGGTGCATGTGAGTGTGGTGTGCATATACTGTATGTGTGTTTATGCTGTATTTCTGTACCCTATATTTCAGACTATAAGACGCACAAAAAGTCCTTTGATTTTCTCAAAAATCAAAGGTGCGCCTTATAATCCAGTGCGCCTTATATATGAATCGTACTTACAGACAGCAGCTGCCTTGAACTGTACACAGGTCTGCCACCTGCCGGTTATTCCTCCTTATAATTAGATGCCTTATATATGAACCTAGACATTTTAGCAGGCATTTATTGATTGTGCGCCTTATAATCCGGTGTGCCTTATGTGTATATGCTCTATATGTGTTTGCATATGTGATGTGTATATGCTGTATGTCTTTGTATATGCCGCATGAGTGTATATGGTACTGTATGTGTTGGCTATATGTATGTATATGTGGTGTGTATATATATACAGTATGCATGTTTATCCTATATGTGTGTATATGGTTTGTTTATGCTGTATTTATATAAGTATAGAAATGTGTGTATATATGAGTGTACATTGTAACTCATGTGTGAATATACAAATTTGTATATTTTTTAAGGGCGTCCCCATTCAGAAGTCTATGGATCCCTGTCTCTCCTATTTATGCCCCTGATCTTGTCATACAGTGTCACATTGTTTAAGAGCATTTTGACTGAAATGACCAAACCTCTCATTAGCGGAAAGAATCAAAAGGCTAGAATTACCTTTGCTGAGGAGCATGCTGTGTGGACAGAGAAGGGGTCCACAGTTCATTTTAGTGATGAAAGCAAGTTTAATTTCTTAGGGTCTGATGGAAAACATTATGTTCATCAACAAACTAGGGAAAAGGTGAATCCAAAGTGTGTAATAAAGTCAGTGAAATCTGGTGGAGGTAGTGTCGTGGTATGGGGAATGTTTTCTGTAGCAGGAGTTGGACCTCTCATACAGCTACATGGCAGAGTGAATACAAGTGTGTATCAGAACCTTCTTCAACAAACAAGTGGTTCCTTCCTTGTGTTTTTCACATCCAGCAATTTTCATGAAGGACAATTTCTTCTGTAATGCATCATAATGGCTGTAGCAGTTAATTGAAACAGAAACATTGAAACAATGAAATGGCCAGACCAGAACCCTGATCTAGACCCAATATAGAACCTCTTGGTGGCAAATTTATGGCCAAGAAGCCCACAACAGTCACAGAACTGTTGAAGAGACTGGAAGAAGTGTAACCTCAGGAAATTTAGTTATAATCTTTGTCTGTGTTACAGTTATTGCCTTTTCTAATCATGATCATGTGTTTTTTGCTACATAAATGTTTTATGTTGATATACTTTGGTAATTTTATAAAACACTGTTCAAGTGGTATGGTGTACCCCTTACAAAAATCCATCAAAATGTTAATCAATGTACATAGTTACATAGTTTATATGGTTGAAAAAAGATGTCCATAAGTTTAACCAAGGAAGGGATTGTTTGAGGGAGGGATTTAAGGGAAACAATTCTATATTATAACATAAAAGTCAATGTTATTTAGATGTTAAAAGGCAGCTCGGGCCCCTCTTGAAACTCTCTGCTGTCTGTACTGTGACCAACTCCTGAGGCAGGCTATTCCACAGATTAAAAGTTCTGACAGTAAAAAGGTCCTGTTGCCTCCGGTGATTAAACCTTGTTTTATCCAGACAGAGACAATGCCCCCTTGTCTTTTGATTTGATTGGACCTGGAACAACTTTGCACCATATTTTTTGTATGGACCATTCATATATTTATATAAATCAATCATGTCCCTAGGTCGTCTCTTTTCGACACTAAATAATAGTTGTTTTAACATTTACTCATGTAGATTACATTATTTCGGAAAAAATCAAGTGATCATACATTGCTCTCTAATTTTGAGCTCTAGTGTATACATTGGATACTGAAAGTATTGAGATACCTTTAAATGTTTCTTTCTTTGTTTCATTTCAGACAATTGGTGAGATCAAAAAGGTTCTTTATTTTGCTCATTACTGTACACTCTACATGTCATTGTGACAAAAACAACAAAAATGTAGATATTTTGCTTTTTTTTTTTTTTTAATTTTGGTTTAGTGTGCTAAGGTTCTTTGTCTTATTTGAAGGTGATCCTTTGGCCCAGTCTATGGTCCAGAGCACGATGGAAGAGGTTTTCATCCAGTATATCTCTCTACTTGGCTGCATTCATCTTTCCTTCAATTGCAACCAGTCGTCCTGTCCTTACAACTGAAAAACAGAATAATGCTGCCACCACCATGTTTCAGTGTTGGGGTTGTATTTGGCAGGTGTTGAGCACATATACTACTTAGAATTAACACCAAAAAGGCCAATCTTTGTCTCATCAGGCCAGTGAGTCTTTCATGTGTTTTTTTGCAAATTTTATGCAGGCTTTCGTATGCTTGCACTGTGGAGAGGCTTCAGTCGGCACACTATGCCATAAAGCTCCTACTGGTGAAGGCTGCAGTGATAGTTGAAGTTGTTGAGCTTTCTCTCATCTCCCTACTGCATCGCTGGAGCTCAGCCACAGTGATCTTGGGCTTCTTCTTTACCACTCTCACCAGGGCTCTTCTCCCACAATTGCTTAGTTTGGATGGACAGACAGGTCGAGGAAGAGTTGTGGTTGTCCCAAACTTCTTTCAAGTATTATGTAGGCCTCTGTGCTTAGGAACCTTGAGTTCAGCAGAAATTCCTTTGTAACTATGGCCTGATCTGTGCCTTGCAACAATTCTTTAGACCTCTTGATTTTCATGTGCTCTCACATGCACTGTGAGCTGTGATGTCTTATATAGACAGGTGTGTGCTTTTCCTAATAAAATTTACTTATGATTTCTACCACTTATTACATGATCCATGCTCCTCCATGTGATGGAATATCTGCACTGTGCAGTGTTCAGCAGTAATGTATATTGGTTCTCCTTTTAGTTAATAAAAAGAGAGTCTTAGTGGCCCTATTCCATAAGTGCTGCAAAATATCCTGAGACATGGGTGCTTCAATAAAAGACTTTCATTTAAGCAAATAGGAAAGTCTCATAGTGTCAGGGGAAATAGGAAATAGGAGTAGGTATATGTCAGAAATGAAACACTAGATTCCATGACTGTTCCTGCAAATATACACAAAATGCGTCGGCAGAGACACTTTGCCACTACCACCTACAGTTGGCAGGAAATGACATATTTGTATGTATTTTAGTATAAAATATATAGTTGGGCAGGTAAATTTTTTTTGCAGGGATTCAAAAGAACTTTTCTGGTCATGTAGTCAACAATATCAGCATAACAGAAAAAACATAAGGTATGCAACTGTTTGGAGCGGACATCTGCAAGAGAATCTCGGAGATCAGGAGTATGTATGAAAAAATCTAATAGGAGACTTAGGAGAGGATAAAGAGCATTTAGTCTAACAGGTACGAAAAATATTTAGTGTGAAGGTAATTGGGCCTATGAAAAGGAAGAAAGGAGAGGTAGTATTAGGTGACCACATGTATGATTTGGGGTGAAAGGGGACAAGCCATAATTTTTATATCTCAATCCATTTGGAGAAGGCCCAGAAGTTGGCCCGTCTGGTATGCAACACAAATGTGTCGCCTTTAATACTTGACTATGTCAGGCACCGAGAGGTCCCCTTTAATTTTGCCACCCGGTGATGCTTATGGGCCCAGATAAAATAAAGGAAAAGCTTGCAGGTTGCGTAGTGTGCTTAAGGGGGTCTAGACTGGGAGTGTTTTGAAGAAGTACTGTAATTTAGGCAATCATCTTGATTGTCGTGATCCTCCCAAATGAGAGGGGTAAGGAGTTCCTTTAACCCCTTAAGGACACAGCCATTTTGCAGGTTAAGGCTCAGCCCGATTTTTTGGATTCTGACCTGCGTCGCTTTATATGGTTATAACTTTTGAACACTGTTACTTATCAAAACGATTCTGAGATTGTTTTTTCCCCACATGTTGTACTTCATTTTAGTGGTAAATTTTGGCTGATAAGTTTTGCGTTTATTTACAAAAAAAAAGAAAATATGATAAATTTTTAGAAAAATTTGCCATTTTCGAAATTCAAAATCATTGCGTTTCCAGGCAGATCGATTTACCACCTAAATAAGTTGCTGAATAACATTTCCCATTTGTCTACTTTACATTTTCATAATTTTTGATATGTCTGGATAATTTATTTTGACGTCACGCGGCTTACAAAAAGAATATCGCTTTTCCGGATTTTCAGAATTGACTATTTTGGGGATAAATACAGTTTTGAATGAAATTTTACATATTTAGCATCAAAACCCCCTATATAATCTACCCATTTTCAAATCTGCACCCCTCAAGCTATCAGAAACCGCTTTTACGAAGATTGTTAACCCCTTGAGATCTTCATAGTAATTGAATCAAAATGGAGGTGAAATTTAGAATGGTCAAATTGTTCCCTTATACGTTCATTTAGCACTAAAATTTACACATTTCCAAAATATAAAAAGAGAAAACCCACCATACAATTTGTTCTGCAATTTCTCCTGAGTACAGAGACCCCCCACATGTGGCCGTTACTTGTTTTATGGGGGCACAGCGAGACGCAGAAGGGAAGGAGCACCCTGCAGCTGCCAGGATTTTAGTTTCCTCATTGGCCCCTTTTGAAGGCTATAAAATTTTCGCTTTTGCGTTATTGGGGCCATGTGATGCCATTTTTTTGCGCGATGAGATGCTTTTTCCATTGTTACCATTTTGGGGTTGGTATCACCTATTGTTGAAAATTTAGGAACTTTTTTTGAGGGCAGGAGTAGAAAAGCATCAATTCTGTACTGGATTTTTTACTCTTTTTTTTTTTGGTGTTCACCGTATATCCTAATAATCCTGTTATCTTTATTCTATGGGTCGATACAATTACGGGGATACCAGACTTGAATATATTTTCTTACGTTTTACTAAATTTGTCAAACAAAACCCTAATGTGGGGAAAAATCTATCATTTATGTATTGCCGTCTTCCAAGTGGCATAACATTGTTACTTTTTTGGCTACAGAGCTGGTTGATGGCTTATTTTTTGCGGGACATATTGTGCTTTGCACCAGTATCATGTCGGAGTACACATGGTTTTTTGATCGCATTTTATAGCATTTTTTGTGGGATTGAATAGCTAAAAATCATAATTTTTGGAAGGTTTATAGCAGTTTTTTTTTACGGCGTTTATCGTGGGGGTTCAATAATGATTTACTTTTATTCTACGGGTTGTTACGGACGCGGTGATACTATATATGTGGGGTTTGTGTTATGATTTAGACTTTTTTTTTAGTTATATGTCTCTTTATATGTTTTGGGGGTTTTGGGCATTTTTAGTGATTTATTACTTTATTTTTTTATTGAATAACATTTTTTTTTTTACTTTTTCACTTTTATACCATGGGACATGAAGAAGCAATCATCTGATTCCTTCTTCATGATAATATTCTGCAATACTCATGTATTGCAGAGTATTATCAGTGTCAGCCTATACACTTGCATAGGCTGGCACTGTGCCAGTAAGATGACGTCACAGACGCCATCTTACCGGCAATTCTTGCAGGTAACTCTGGGGTCCAGATCGGACCCCAGAGTTGCTATAGCAACGATCGGCGCCCCCCGAAAACGGTTCGGGGGGGCAATCGTGGGGGAAAGACCCCCCAGAGGCATGTTAGATGCCGCGGTCGCGCTGACCGCGGCATTTAACGGGTTAAGCACCCGCGATCGGAGTCAACTCCGATCGCGGGTGTTACACTGGGGTGCCGGCTATCAGTCACAGCCGGCACCCCGTGTTTCCCGATGCCGGTTCGGCTCAGATCTTGAGCTGAACCGGCATGGGCTCAGCGTCCGATATATCGGACGCTGAGCGCTAAGTCATTGAGCTCAGCGTCCGATATATCGGACGCTGAGCGTTAACGGGTTAATTGAGGAGGGACTTAATGTCTTTAAATAGCTGTGAAAAATCATGTATGTATAAGGTACTATAAGAGGAGGTAATGGGAATTCCTAAATACTGTTTCCTGCCATCTATATTTAACATTAGACTTTAGGAGCAAGAGCTTAGGGACAGAAAGGTTATATATACTCGAGTATATACTCGAGTATAAGCCGACCCGAGTATAAGCCGAGACCCCTCATTTTACCACCAAAAACTGGGAAAACCTATTGACTCGAGTATAAGCCGAGGGTGTAGTATACAGCCAGTCCCCGTGTAGTATACAGCCAGTCCCAATGAAGTATACAGCCAGTCCCCATGTAGTATACAGCCAGTCCCCATGTAGTATACAGCCAGTCCCCATGTAGTATACAGCCAGTCCCAATGTAGTATGCAGCCAGTCCCAATGTAGTATGCAGCCAGTCTCCATGTAGTATACAGCCAGCCCCCATGTTGTATACAGCCAGTCCCCATGTTGTATACAGCCAGCCCCCAAGAGGTATACAGCCAGCCCCCATAAAGTATACAGCCAGCCCCCATAAAGTATACAGCCTGCCCCCATAAAGTACACAGCCTGCCCCCATAAAGTATACAGCCTGCCCCCATAAACTATACAGCCTGCCCCCTGCCAAGCGAATAAAAAAATAAAAAAACTTAATACTCACCCTCCGGTGTCCCGATCTTCAGCGCGGGTCCCGATCTTCAGCGCGAGGCTCCGGATCCTCGGCGCGGTACCAGGCGGCGGTGGCTCCTCTTCTCTCTTCTGTAGCCGGCAGATCACGTCCATGTGATCTCCCGGCGGGCGTGCACTATGATACCGCGGTGTCGCGGCTGATGACGTCATCAGCCGCGACACCGCTGCATCTTATTGTGCGCCCGTCGTCAGATCGCATGGAGAGAAGAGGAGCCGCCGCAGCCGCCGCCTGGTACCGCGCCGAGGATCGGGAGCCTTGCGCTGAAGATCGGGACCCGCGCTGAAGATCGGGACACCGGAGGGTGAGTATTACGTTTTTTATTTTTTTTCTTGACTCGTGTATAAGCCGAAGTGAGGTTTTTCAGCACATTTTTTGTGCTGAAAAACTCGGCTTATACACGAGTATATACGGTAAGTTATTTTGTTTCTTTTGTTCTCCTATGATTTGTAAAGTGCTACGGAATATGATGGCTCTATTTCAATAAAGATTATTATTATTAGGCTGATAGTTGCCAAAATAGTTTGATGTGGGGGTGGAGATTAGGGAGGGTAATCAGAGGTAGAGTTGGTGTGAGAAAATTGTCACCAGCAAAGAGGAAGGGTTTAAATTCTCAATCCCCAATGGTCACTCCAATCCTTGGGGTCTAGGCAGATACGAGAAGTTAGAGGTTCAATCGGAGATGTAGCAACCTTGTTGTGTTCCATTTCCGTGAGGTGAGGGAGCCTGTGGTAACTTAAGGGTCTGGAGGAAAGGGCCCTTGTCTTGATCAGAGCCATCATCAAAAACCTAACTCTTAGCTACTCAGAAATAATCTGACTACCAGGTTTATAGAGGCATCAGCACTGCTGCTTCCCTATTCCCTATATTGTGCTCCTTCGGTGCTATGTATTGAAGAAAGGAGAAAGTAGAAGTGGTAATAAGTAATTTTTACATTCTCTCTTTGTGTTTTCTGGCTGTCAGATCCACTTCTGCTACTGTGACCTGTCCACATCAGGAGAAACTGCAGCAGCGTTTAACGATATCGCTGACAACTTGAGACTCCCACCACCTGCTGTCAAACGACAGTGGGCAGTCTTGATTGGGTTAAAGAATGGCTGGACCATTATACAAGATATGTCATCTCCTGTGTCACATGTGTCTTTCTTCTCACAGATTGCTAGCTCTTGTGAGTAGGGCCATCACTCCTATTGTTTCCTCTGACCATATTTATTACTCAAAATAACATTAATAATAGTATTTGCTAGCCACTATTTTGTGGCAAGCTAATATTTGTCCAAAGCAGAAAAGGTTTGGACTCACTTTAATACATGAAAAATTGCAGATTTGTTCGGAATCTACAAACCAACAAAAATATTAGCACATGTTTATTGACTACAATACAAATATATTAGAAGTATCTTTAGCAAAGTAACACATGTTTGGGGGATATGTCATGGAGACTGCAAACTCATACATGTTCAACACTTCTACAGCTCAGCCTAATCTTGGCAGCTCAGTCTCATTATTGCAGTCTTTTTACCTGTTTGTGGTGCTGTCTAAGCTCTAGGCCAGCTCACGCCATTCATACCCACTTCTCAGCTAACTATTGCATATCAAGCGGCAATACTCCTGTTCTTCTTCCTGTGCCTGACTGTTCCATCTACAAGGTCTGACTACTACTGGTGGAAAAGTCCTCCTTCTTTGACATGCACAAGGAAATCCCACGGTGATCCCACGCTATGACCCTGGTAAAATTTCTTATCACCTTCTTCCAGGCGTATGTGAGTGCATGTCTTGCGACACAATTTGAAATTTAAATCCTGCGCTTAGTCTGAATCAGTCGGGTTGTCCACAGGGTTGGCCACGCCCCCCGATTTGTGTTGTATGAAAGTCGGTGAGATTGCGCCAAAATCCGACCGTGTGCGCCAAAAAACCCTGTTAAATGCGGCGCAAATTGGAAATTGGGACCTGACGGAAATGTGGTCCACGGACCATTAATAAATGTGCCCCATTGTTTTGTCATGGAGCATATTGTTCTATCTTCAGTTGCTCTGATGTCACCACAAATGCTCATACATGTCTAAAATGTTGCAGTAACATGTAAGTTGCTAAGCTGCAACCTGATATAACATAATAATTATGTTTATAAAGATCCAATGAACACACATACTTTGCTAATAGTACCCAACAATATGGCATGGTGTAGATTATAGGACATATTGGGGCTCATTTATCTTTAGATCGGACATTTGTGCCTGTATTTTTTTTGTTTTTTGCATGTTTCAGATTTGTTCAATTTATCTTAGAGGGTGGTATATTTGGCCGCGAAGTCTGTGGGATATTTTTGTGTCTTTCTTTTTTTTGTAACTTGCAAACTCTTCTGCAACCAACTACAAACTTTTTCCTATATCTGTTTGTTGTAATCCTTCTATGGCAATTTGTGCCGAAATTGCGACTTTCCATGCATCCACATTAATACAATAAGATATTTTTATATTATATTGCTACATACAAGTTGGTTTAATAATTGCTTACAACAAAGGCAGGAAGCAGGGACACATGCAGGGTTAAAGTCCAAATAAAGTGTTTTATTCACACTTCAGAAAACTTTGTTTTGGCACATATAAAGCAACACAAAAATAAATCCTGCCCGGCTAGGCACTGCCTAATTCAATATCAGGTCCTAGCTATACGGGTACCAGGCTGCCTGGCACACACTCTTGGCCAGCAGTTGTACAGGAGGCACTCAGTTACCTTTGCTGTATGAACTCAGTCTTAGCCTTCAGCTCTCCAGGTAGTGCCTCTCCTACTGCTTCTGGCCTGCAGATTAAATCTGGCTCTAACGAGTCCTGTGACCCGCACCTGTGGGCTATACAGAAACCCAGGACCGAATCCCGGATGGAGTAGGAGTCCCACTACCAGCCTACCCCTACTCCATAAAAAGCAGGCCCAGTACGGACATTACAAAGGTGTCTATGCTAGCTAGGCCAACATAGCAGGAGAAATCTGTTTGGTCTTACCACATGTCTGCATTAACCCTTGGGTTACTGCAGAAAAATCCAGGGCTTTTACCACACACCCTTCATCTGCCTGTTGGACAGATAGCGGTTTTCCCAAATGACACCTCTTACTTTCTCAATATATATATATCTATATGGAGAACATTTCCCCCGAAAAAATGTCCGTGCAAATATATGTCATATGAAAGATGTATTCTCATGTTCCCATTAGAAATGTCCAAAATGCCTAAGGGGCTAATGAGGGGCTAATCTCTGAAATAACAGTAGTAATTTAGTCACAGACATCAATAGAGAAGGAGGTATACATGTTCCTTTCCACTAAAATAAACCTGGGAGTCAGTTACCAGGGAGCTTCTCTCTGTCCACATTATAATTCTTACATTTATGAATCTTTCTGTCTTCTTAGCCTGCACAGAAATTCTCTCGATACTGATGCAGTTTGTGCTCCAGAGCTGTAGTTGGGGACAGAACAATACTAACATAGTTACCGTATATACTCGTGTATAAGCCGAGTTTTTCAGCACAAAAAATGTGCTGAAAAACGTCCCCTCGACTTATACACGAGTCAATGCACGAGTAAAAAATACTTAAAAAATAATAAACTTATATACTCACCCTTCGGTGGCCCCGATGTGCAGCGCTGCTCCCCGCGCGGCTCGTCTTCTGGCTTCCGCGCCCGTCTTCTTTCTTCTGCTGGGCGCCGCCATGTTGTATACTACTGGGGGCAAGCTGTATACCACTGGGGACTGGCTGTATACTACTGGGGGCAGGCTGTATACTACTGGGGGCAGGATGTAAACTACTGGGGGCAGGCTGGGGTGGCTGTATACTACTGGGGGCAAGCTGTATACTACTGGGGGCAAGCTGTATACTACTGGGGGCAGGCTGGGCTGGCTGTATACTACTGGGGGCAGGCTGGGCTGGCTGTATACTACAGGGGGCAGGCTGTATACTACAGGGGGCAGGCTGTATACTACAGGGGGCTGGCTGGCTATATACTGGGGGGGTCTGTGACCAATGTATTTCCCACCCTCGGCTTATACTCGAGTCAATAGGTTTTCCCAGTTTTTGGTGGTAAAATTAGGGGTCTCGGCTTATACTCGGGTCGGCTTATACTCGAGTATATACCGTAACTATTTTGGAGAGCTGTCTTTAGTAACCTGATTATCTAACCTCTAATTCTGCCTTCACTCTTTTCCTTTGGCCATAATCTTGCATTTCTGTATCTGGTTTATTATAAAATGGTAAAATGTTAGCTCAGGAAAATCAACAAGACAGGATGCATTTGGAAGGTGATAGAAAATCTCTTACATGATTGAGCACATTTCGCTAGAAATTTTAGATGGTAAAAAATTGTCAGACATATTTTACATGAAAAATATAGCACTTTAATAGTAAACCCTTAGGAACAAGACAGCACTGCAAAAATTCAAACAATACACTAGAATTAAAGGGGTATTCCCATTGCAGCAAATTATTGTTATTGTTTGTAGGATAAAAAGTTATACAGTTGTCCAATATACTTTCTGTATCAATATCTCACGTTTTTTGTAGATCTCTGCTTGCTTTCATTCCATAGAAAGCTTTTATGTTTACTTCCAATGGACAGAAATCTGACCATGGTCACACAGATGCACGGCTCATTAGTATCATACAGCTCTGATTACTCTCTGTGATATAACGAGCCCTGCACCTGTGTGACCATGGTCAGATTTCTGTCACTGGAAGTAAATTGTTTAACTTTTCATTATACAAACAATAACAGTAATTTGCTGAAATGGGAATACCCCTTTAAGCATCTCAATTGTTATATCCAGTGTCGACTGGCCCAACAGAATACCAGAGGATCCCAAGCCAATTTGGAGGCTACTAGGGTTATTTCCTAATGGTAGGATGGTGGATGGGCCTCCAGAATAATTTTATCTGGTGGGCCCAAGGAATTCCAGTCCCAAACTAGCTATATCAGATGTATATTGTGAACATATTCTGGATTTCACATTTGTGGATCAATAAAACAAAGTTTGTTTTCTCTAATGTTACCAAAAAAAAACACAATACAGCTACAACATTTTAATAGACCCATACATACATCTGAACATAGAAGATACAATTCCTATCCAAACCGGTTTAAAATGTACTATTCAATAGTTTATAGCTTAAAGTGTAACTAACCCTTTGGAATATTTTTATTAATTTTGTAAATCAATAATTCAGGTTATATTTGTAAAGTTTGCAACATACTTTATAAAATAAAATTATTTGTTCCTTTCTGTCCCTGCAGTGAAAGTCTTATACAGTCCATACATATCAAATAGATAAGCAAAGGAGTCTAAAGATTAATTCTTTCCATACCTAGAGATTACTCCTGTAAAGAGTTAAATCTTGAGACAATTATCATTAGACAAAGCTGTCGGTGCTGTCAAGGCTAGAAAGTAGATTTACACAAACTGCTTAAATAAGGCAGAACGGCAGGGGCAAAAAAGGACTTTCAATATATTTCTTTAATAAAGTGTATGACAAAGTTTACTGCTATATTATATGTATGCAATTTGGCTTAAACTTTAAGTGTCATCATAAATGAAGAATTTGTGTTTGTGCAGATTTTCATTTTAATTTTTCATGTCAGAAAAGCAGAGTAAACTATATAAAAGTATGGTAATCCCAGTTATTATCCACAGAATAGGCACAACCTCAGTTTTTTTCCATGCCTTTTATGTGGACATGTATAAATTATAATAAATGATAACATTACTTGTATGTAATCCATCATTCAGTTATGTTCATAATTTAAATAAAGACTAAGAGAGATGAGGGCAAAAACTGTCTAGTTCACATTGGACCCAAAAACGGTGCCATTCCTTTTTTTATCCACCATTGCTCTGGATGCTTATAATTTATCTGGTCCCCCTCCCTGCAAAATGACCTCTGTACAGGTCACAACATGTGCCTAGGATACTGTCCCTATGATTCTTATTTTACTATTACTGCAATTGTTGCAATTTAGCATTCCTCTCTTTGGCAATAAACACTGTAATCTAATAAGTAATAAGCCACAAAGTCACTGTTGTTGCAATTGTAAACAATGAAGATAAACATCCCGCATTCAGCAAGGTCACACATATATATATATAAAATACCTGCAGAATGGTAATGCTTATTTTATGCAAAATGTTGTTTTTTTTTGTTTAAGAAACAAATTAACAGATATAAAGCATGTTGACTATGGGACAACATAAAAAATACATTCATCATTTATAGACTTGTGTGTCTTCAGCAGAAGCAAAAATCACTGTTTACAGCGCTGCAATTTCCAAAGGCATCTTGAAGACTCAGTAATTATGCATAAAACTTAATTAGTAGGATGTTGCTAATTAGCAATAACACAGTGCTTACTGGAGTTATAGCTGTAAGAGAAAGAAAGAAAATAATGAAATGATGCCATTTCTATCACATATCTAATTAATTTTCATGCACTTCACAAAATGCTTTAATATTAACTTGCTAATGTAGGATACAATTGAAAGCTACGTGAAGGATATGCAAATTGATACTGAAGGAAAGTCTTAGCAGCACAGAAAAATAAATATATGGGTGCAAGCCTTTTAGGGCCAGTCATCATTTCCTTTATAAAGATCAGGGAGTAAGAGTTCTCCTTACGGAGGCCGCCTTGCAGGCGTGTGGCGTGTATAGGGCTGTTCTGCCTTACAAGGTAGCAAAAGAGGTGTGGTTTTTCTTGTTCCATCCTAGAAAACTTATTTGGATATGTTATTTATAAATAAATACAGAAAAAAGCAGCACTACAGTCAGGCCATGATAGTGGTAGAAGTGGTCCTTCTATTCCATATTGTACAGCAGAGATGTTTTGGAAACTTGAAAAATGTCGCTGCTGTACAATATGAAATAAAAGGACTATCTTGGCCTGACTGGAGTGCTGCTTTTTCCTGCATGTATGCAAATAGTTAGATGGATAAGAGGATGAACTCGCTAGGTAAATCAACCTATGGAGAACTGTAAGAGACAGGCTCCCTTACAGCTTACCCCCCTCTTCCAAGTTTCATGGCTGTGCCGCTTTAGGAAAAGAAAAGCCACCACTATGCACGAATGTACTGGCCTATGTGAGGGCTCAAAACGCATCCGTTACAATGCATTTATTGTTTAGGAGAACGATTTTTTATATGGAAGAATAAAATATGGCTGGATGATCCTTGTCTTTTTGAAAAGTATTATGGAGAACTCTCTATTTTAAGGGAACCTGTCAGGTGAAAACTGCGGCCTTATCTCGGACCAAGAGAGGTTAAAGTTAAACTTCATAATGCCCTGCATTGCCTGAAAATAACTGACCCGTCTAAAATATTTTGCCTGCTATTGTATTATTCCCTCCCTAATTGATTAAGAAGTACTTTCCAGACTTCATTATACTGGCTAAACATCTGAAGAAGAAATCATTCCAATGTCGAAGCGTGTTGTTGAGACACCTAATTATTTCGTGATTGTCCTTTACACTGCTGCAGCACCTAATTAATGATACTAAGAACTCCTTTGGGAATTGAAATGACAGTGTCCATTGTGTGCCAATTAAGTATGTGTTTGCATACACCTTACCAAAATCTCTTTCAACGTTTACGTTAGGTTAATATAGCATTTACATTAGGTTCACACTAAATGCATTGTTAACCTTTTTTAATATATTATAATTGCTATGTAAAAACATTGCATGAACGTGGTCTTAGGCCTCCTGCACATGACTGTAAATGGGGGCTGTGAGCTAGCTGCAAAAACAGCAGCTAGTTCATGGCTGCCATTGACTTGTGTTATGCACTAGGCCAGTTTTGGCCCATTTAAGCGTTGTGTGCATTTGGCCTCAGGGTGCAGAAAGAATCCCTGGCTGCAGTATGTGACTCTAGTTCTGCCCACCCAAACTACCAAAAACGCATTCTTTTAAAGGAAGATCTGAGATGTTAACTTATATCATGATAAAGGCAGGGCAAGGCATTCAAAGTGTCTCAACAAAATGACAGTGTTCTATAACGTAGAATGGTCAAGGTCCTGGTCCCTGCTGCACTGCTCTTGTTCTCTGGACAAAATGGAGTGTCTCCAGACAACCCTGGAACCACTATGGAGGCAGCTCAGACAATCACTGGCTGGCCATGTTACCTGCCTCCTTCAGTGGTTATTTGAGAAGCCTGTCCTATGTTTTCCTGTGGTATTGGAAGACTTCTAGGAAATTCATTAGGCACAGAGAGCACTGGTAATGGAGTAGCCCATAGGTTAGGAGACTTCTGTGGAGCCCTTTTAATTATATATTGGGGCACATTTACAAAGGGTTGCACGTTCTTTTAGGTGCAAACTGCTTGCACAGGTATTTAAGAAGTGTCAGCACCACAATTATGACCCTTTTATGGGGCATCTTCACTAGCCACCATGTGACACAGATTAGGGGGTGTTCCAGTCCTCAGTCGGACCGTGCGCCAGATTTATAATCAAACCAAAAGAAGAAGAGGTTCCACAAAAGATCAGTCAAATATTAATACATTTTATTGTAGAAAAAATCTAATAAAAAGATTACAAATATGTACATACTGATGGACAACTGTGCACAGGAAAAGTATGCCCCGGCACTAGACAGCGTGGGCTAGAGCTATATACAACATTTAGCACAATGGCAACATCCAAGCTGCATGATGAGGTTGCTGGCATTAAATATCATGCAGACACGGGTGAGAGGTAGAAAGAAACAAATACAAGTGTATAGGAACATAAAGTAAACAGGGAAGTCCAAATATCCTCACCCATAATGAGAATGAGCCCCACGCTGACCCCGACGCACGTTTCAGCTGTCAAGCCTTCATCACCCCCAGATGAAGGCTTGACAGCTGAAACGTGCGTTGGGGTCAGCGTGGGGCTCATTCTCATTATGGGTGAGGATATTTGGACTTCCCTGTTTATTTTATGATCACCAACAGTTTATTTTGTTCCCATACACTTGTATATATTCTTTCCTGTGTCTATGTTGTGTACAAATCCCACCCTTGGTTTTTGGTACATACCTCTCACCCGTGTCTGCATGATATTTAATGCCAGCAATCTCATCATGCAGCTTGGATGTTGCCATTGTGCACGCTGTCTAGTGCCGGGGCATATTTTTCCTGTGCACAGTTGTCCATCAGTATGTACATATTTGTAATCTTTTTATTAGATTTTTTCTACAACAAAATGTATTAATATTTGACTAATCTTTTGTGGAACCTCTTCTTCTTTTGGTTTGAGTGCTTTCTATATGTTCCATGGTATCTATGTGTTTTTTGAACCTAGCAATTCTATAGCAAAAATTCTCGTTTGGTTTGGCCAGATTTATAATGCAATGTCTGACAGAATTGTGTTGCGAGCCCTATGTTAAAGGTGCACCAAAAGAAGTTGGTGCACTCTGTCAGGGCAGTGCAGGGAGCGCCGGATTCATGAAGAACGTGCCTCAGAAATCCTGAATCTGGCGCACCATGCACTATACACAGGCAAACTGCATTTAGTGCAGTTTGCCGTGCACTTCATAAATGTGCCCAATTGGAAAACCACTTAAAATTTTTCTTCTGTATTACCATTTCCCTACTCTTCAAAACTAAGGTTTAACCCCTTAAGGACGCAGGGTTTTTCGGCTCATTTCTCGCTCTCGAACTTCAAAAATCCATAACTTTTTCATTTTTACGTGTACAGACCTGTGTAAGGGCTTATTTTGTGCGTAACAAATTTTACTTTCCCGTAATGTTATTTATTTTAACATGCCGTGTACTGCGAAGCTGAAAAAAAAATTCCAAATGTGGAAAAATTGAAAAAAAAGTCACGTTCTTGTGGGCTCAGTTTTTTCGACTTTGACTGTGCACTCAAAATAACACCTCAGCTTTATTCTTTGGTTCGATGTGATCGCGGTGATACCAAATTTATACAGGTTTTATTGTGTTTTAGTACATTTTCAAAAATTAAACTAATGTGTACAAAAAAGAAAAAAAATTTTTTTGCCATCTTCTGACGCTAATAACTTTTTCATACTTTGGTGCACGGAGATGTGTGAGGGGTCATTTTTTGCGAAATGAGGCGACGTTTTCATTGCTACCATTTTGAGGTCTGTGCGACATTTTGATCATTTTTTATTTCATTTTTTATGTTATGTAAAAAAGTGTAAAAGTCGCATTTCTGACATTTGTGCGCAATTTCCCGTCTCGGAGGTCACCGCCACCCATAACCGTTTTTATATTTTGATAGATCGGGCAATTTGGGACGGGGCGATACCTAATATGTTTGTGATTTTTACTGTTTATTATGTTTTATATCGGTTCTAGGGAAAGGGGGGTGATTTGAACTTTTAATATTTTATTAATTTTTTTTATTTTTTAAACTTTTTTTTTCACTATTTTTTAGACCATCTAGGGTACATTAACCCTAGATAGTCAGATCGCTCCTACCATATACTGCAATACTTCTGTATTGCAATATATGGCATTTTTGCAGCACATTCATTAAAATGAGC
>NW_027285795.1:0-24135 GCF_040894005.1 Engystomops pustulosus | reverse complement strand
CTTGTATCAGCGGGTCAGGCTGGTGGTGCTGGTGTCATGGATCCATCCTGCCTTGTATCAGCGGGTCAGGCTGGTGGTGCTGGTGTCATGGATCCATCCTGCCTTGTATCAGCGGCTCAGGCTGGTGGTGGTGGGGTCATGGATCCATCCTGCCTTGTATCAGCGGCTCAGGCTGGTGGTGCTGGTGTCATGGTGTCTTTGGGCCCCTTGGTACAACGCCACAGCCTACCTGAGTATTGTTGCTGACCATGTCCATCCCTTTATGAGCACAATGTACCCTGTAACATCTGATGGCTACTTTCAGCAGGATAATGCGCCATGTCATAAAGCTGGAATCATCTCAGACTGGTTTCTTGAACATGACAATGAGGTCACTGGACACAAATGGCTCCACAGTCACCAGATCTCAATCCAATAGAGCATCTTTGGGATGTGGTGGAACGGGACATTCGCATCATGGATGTGCAGCCGACAAATCTGCGGCAACTGTGTGATGCCATCATGTCAATATGGACCAAAATCTCTGAGGAGCTTCCAGCACCTTGTTGAATCTATGCCACGAAGAATTGAGGCAGTTCTGAAGGCAAAAGGGGGTCCAACCCGTTACTAGCATGGTGCACCTAATAAAGTGGCCGGTGAGTGTATAAAAGTAATTATAAGTGATATAATTGTTACCCTGTGTCTGTAGGACGTGTGAGGAGCAGTATATGGTAACGGGGTGAGTAGTGTTACACGTCTCTAAGCTCCGGCAGGTGATAATATCCGGAAATGTGACCATCTGTAGGTGAAATGTTTTACGTCCTGAGTACACACTCCATGAATAGAAGGTGTGAAAGCAGAGATTAGAGGGGAAGTGAGGTGACTGCAGCCCGAGGGAACACAGGTGTCATGTGAGGATCCCAGGCCCGCGGCTTACATGTATAATTATACCAACGTCAGGAGGGGGAACTAAAGCTAAAGGAAATATATCCATGGACAACACAGGACACCGACCAATCATAGTGCAAGGAACAGACAGGAAGAAATAATAACATTGTATTTTATTATAATAATACCGAACGGAAAAACTGTATTATACTTTAGTGACTGTCTCTCTGCTGTCTCTAACAGATTGTCCTCTCTCCTCTTGAAACTTAAAGGAAACCTACCACTTGTAGTGGCAGGTTTCTGATGGAAATACCGGGCACCAGCTCAGGGTGAGATCAGGGTGAGCTGGTGCCGGAGCTTATTTTTGTTAGTGTTTTAAACCGCGGTATCGCGGTTTAAAACACTTTTTAAACTTTATAGCCGGCGCATGGAGGTACGCGCTCGCGCTTACCATGCGCACGGCTCTCCTTCACTTGCTATGTAGCCGTGCGCATGGTAAGCGCCGAGCGCGTACCTCCATGCGCCGGCTATAAAGTTTAAAAAGTGTTTTAAACCGCGATACCGCGGTTTAAAACACTAACAAAAATAAGCTCCGGCACCAGCTCACCCTGATCTCACCCTGAGCTGGTGCCCGGTATTTCCATCAGAAACCTGCCACTACAAGTGGAAGGTTTCCTTTAATCTAAGACTGAACTCCTTATCTTTCCACCATCTACTAACAGAGTGTATCCTAACCTCTCCGGTCTGTGGGATCTCTATAGCAGGCCGCTGTTTTGGGGTTGTCCTGGACTCTGACCTCTCATTTGCACCGTATATGCAATCTCTTGCTCGCTCTTGCCGCTTCTCAGAAACATCTCCAGAATCCGCCCTTTTCTTACACTGGAAACCTCTAAAATGATAATTGTTGGATTAGACTCATGTAACTCCCTACTAATCGGTCTTCTACTCTCCTCTACAATCTACTCTTAATGCAGCGGCCGGGCTCGTCTTTCAGACCAAACGCTACACAGATGCCTTCAGTTTGTGCCAATCAATGCACTGGCTGCTCGTCTCCTTCTGTATGCAGTATAAAATAATAACCCTCATCCACAAAGCTCTGCACAGTGCTGCACCCCCTACCTCTCCTCTCTTATCTCAGTCTATCGCCCTTCCCGTGCTCTTCCATCTGACAGTGATATTAGACTAATATCCACCTTGATTCGAACCTCTCATCCATGTCTCCAGGACTTCTCCCGAGCTGCACCAATTCTCTAGAATCCCCTTCCCCGGACTCTCAGACTAACACCCACCCTCCAAAGTTTCAAATGTGCTCTTAAAAACCATTTTTTTTAGACAGCCTATGACACTCGCTAACTGCATGAAATGTCAACTCTCTCTTTACTCATCCATCCTATGTCCTCCTCCCGTTATCCGGCAAACAGCAGATATTTACCAGGCTCCAGGCTTCTCTGCAGTCATTTTTTACCATGGAAATGTATATAAGATGCGGCTGATGGCTGGTTCAAGCAGCAAAATTTTTATAAAATTATTTTATACTGTTCCATTATAAAGAATGGCCAGACCATTATACAAGCCCTTATACCTTGTGTCCCCCCTCATCCTCATAGACTGTAAGCTCTTGTGTCACCCCTCATCCTCATAGTCTGTATGCTCTTGTGTCCTCCCCTCATCCTCATAGACTGTAAGCTCTTGTGTCCTCCCCTCATCCTCATAGACTGTAAGCTCTTGTGTCACCCCCTCATCCTCATAGACTGTAAGCTCTTGTGTCCCTCCCCTCATCCTCATAGACTGTAAGCTCCTGTGTCACCCCTCATCCTCATAGACTGTAAGCTCTTGTGTCACCCCCTCATCCTCATAGACTGTAAGCTCTTGTGTCCCTCCCCTCATCCTCATAGACTGTAAGCTCCTGTGTCACCCCTCATCCTCATAGACTGTAAGCTCTTGTGTCACCCCCTCATCCTCATAGACTGTAAGCTCTTGTGTCCCCCTCATCCTCATAGACTGTAAGCTCTTGTGTTATCCCCTCATCCTCATAGACTTTAAGCTCTTGTGTCCCCCTCATCCTCATAGA
The DNA here is from genome assembly GCF_040894005.1 of Engystomops pustulosus. Taxonomy (NCBI): domain Eukaryota; kingdom Metazoa; phylum Chordata; class Amphibia; order Anura; family Leptodactylidae; genus Engystomops; species Engystomops pustulosus. Next base: position 21,197 of record NW_027285795.1, on the reverse strand, counting down.
CTGTAATGCTCTTGTGTCACCCCCTCATCCTCATAGACTGTAATGCTCTTGTGTCACCCCCTCATCCTCATAGTCTGTAAGCTCATGTGTCACCCCCTCATCCTCATAGACTGTAAGCTCTTGTGTCACCCCTCATTCTCATAGACTGTAAGCTCTTGTGTCACCCCCTCATCCTCATAGACTGTGAGCTCTTGTGTCCTCCCCTCATCCTCATAGTCTGTAAGCTCTTGTGTCACCCCCTCATCCTCATAGACTGTAAGCTCCTGTGTCACCTCCTCATCCTCATAGACTGTAAGCTCTTGTGTCACCCCCTCATCCTCATAGACTGTAAGCTCTTGTGTCACCCCCTCATCCTCATAGACTGTAAGTTCTTGTGTCACCCCCTCATCCTCATAGACTGTAAGTTCTTGTGTCACCCCCTCATCCTTATAGACTGTAAGCTCTTGTGTCACCCCCTCATCCTCATAGACTGTAAGCTCTTGTGTCACCCCCTCATCCTCATAGACTGTAAGTTCTTGTGTCACCCCCTCATCCTCATAGACTGTAAGTTCTTGTGTCACCCCCTCATCCTTATAGACTGTAAGCTCTTGTGTCACCCCCTCATCCTCATAGACTGTAAGCTCTTGTGTCACCCCCTCATCCTCATAGACTGTAAGCTCTTGTGTCCCTCCCCTCATCCTCATAGACTGTAAGCTCCTGTGTCACCCCTCATCCTCATAGACTGTAAGCTCTTGTGTCACCCCTCATCCTCATAGACTGTAAGCTCTTGTGTCACCCCCTCATCCTCATAGACTGTAAGCTCTTGTGTCCCCCCTCATCCTCATAGACTGTAAGCTCTTGTGTCACCCCCTCATCCTCATAGACTGTAAGCTCTTGTGTCACCCCTTCATCCTCATAGACCAGTGATGGCGAACCTTTTAGAGACCGAGTGCCCAAACTACAACAAAGACCCGCTTATTTATCGCAAAGTGCCAACACATAAATTCTATTTGTGATTTATACTCCCTGCTCACACAGTTTCACAGTTTTCATTGTTACCAGCCCCTGAGGACACCAATATAGCAGAAAATAGTCCCAGGTAGAGCTGTCACTTTAAAATATCTCTGTGCACAGCAAGTCCTGGGCTGTCTGGGACTGCAGGAAGATACCTGGAGTCATCTCTGGAAATGGCCTGAGTGCCCACAGAGAGGGCTCCGAGTGCCACCTCTGGCACCAGTGCCATAGGTTCGCCATCACTGTCATAGACTGTAAGCTCTTGTGTCACCCCCTCATCCTCATAGACTGTAAGCTCTTGTGTCACCTCCTCATCCTCATAGACTGTAAGCTCTTGTGTCCTCCCCTCATCCTCATAGACTGTAAGCTATGACGTCACAGGCTCCACCCATAAGGATGACTCTGCCGTCTGCTGCTCCCTGACTACCTACCTGCTGAGCCCTGTGACTGTAAGTGTCCTGTGGGCAGCAGGGGTGATCAGTCACAGAACCTACCTGCTAGTGAGAGGACGGCCTGAGGTACCCGCTGTAATACCGTCACTGGGGGATGGAGCTGCTCGCTGCACTGCACAGCTACTGCATATGGTGGCGCTATGTGTATTATATGAGGAAAGTCCAGGAGGTGCAGACAGTGTGTTATCAGACCTCTGTGTATGTAGCAGCAGGACTGTGACATATGGATCAATATTCCAGGGTTATAGCTTCTCCAAATGTACTGAGAGTACTGAGAGTACTCACACTGCTGTGCTCTGGGCTCTCTATAGTGTTAGGTATCATCCCTAAAGAGATGTATTCCTTTGTTTGTGTGTGTTAGTAGAAGCAGGACTGTGAAATACGAGTTTATACTCCAGGATTGCAGCTTTTCTAAGTACACAGGACTGGAGGTGTATCCCTACACTGCTGTCCTCTGGGCTCTCTGCAGCCAGCGTTATACATTGCTACTAGATAGATGTGTGATCAGACCTTTGTGTATGTTATCAATATCAGCAGGACTGTGATATGGATTTATATTCCGGGATTGTAGCTTCACCAAGCGCATAGGGGGCATCTCCTCACACCGCTGTGTCCTGTGCTCTTTGTACTTTTAGGTAACGTCTTTAAAGAGAGAGGTGTAATCAGTCCTTAGTGTGTGGTGTTAGTAGCAGCAGGACTGTGATATATGGATTTATATTCCAGTATTGTAGCTTCTCCATGTAAAGAGGAGGCGTGTCCTCACACTGCTGTGCTCTGTGCTCTCTGCAGCCAGTGTTAGGTGTAATCAGACCTTTCTGTGTGTTGTTAGTAGCAGTAGGACATCCCAGCCGGATGTGTCAGTCTGAGACCCCCTTACCGGCAGAAGTTGGGGGTCCCAGGCCCGTGTCAAGTGGATGCAGAGCTCATACACCCCTTTAAGTAAACACGTGGCTGCTGGTTCTGTGGACCAGGGCAGCCACAGGCAGAGGATCGTACCGATCGCAGGACACCGCAGCACCAGAGCCGCAGCAGAAGAGCACTGAACTGTAATGTAACGAGGACGTCTACATAGTGTCAATGTTTACTCGCAGCTTTATGTGTGACTTGTGATGTTAACACACAATCATCACTGAGACAATATTTAACATGGAGCAGTCACATCGTACCGCCATGTCCTCAGGAGGTGCACAGCCCGGCACTGACACCCCGCCATAGTGTGCTAGATACACCGCCATAGTGTGCTAGATACACCGCCATAGTGTGCTAGATACACCGCCATAGTGTGCTAGATACACCGCCATAGTGGGATAGATACACCGCCATAGTGTGATAGATACACCGCCATAGTGTGCTAGATACACCCTCATAGTGTGATAGATACACCGCCATAGTGTGATAGGTGATAGACCGCCATAGTGTGATAGATACACCGCCATAGTGTGATAGATACACCGCCATAGTGTGCTAGATACACCGCCATAGTGTGCTAGATACACCGCCATAGTGGGCTAGATACACCGCCATAGTGGGCTAGATACACCGCCATAGTGTGATAGATACACCGCCATAGTGTGATAGATACACCGCCATAGTGTGATACACCGCCATAGTGTGATAGGTGATAGACCGCCATAGTGTGATAGATACACCGCCATAGTGTGCTAGATACACCGCCATAGTGGGATAGATACACCGCCATAGTGTGATAGATACACCGCCATAGTGTGATAGGTGATACACCGCCATAGTGTGCTAGATACACCGCCATAGTGTGCTAGATACACCGCCATAGTGTGCTAGATACACCCTCATAGTGTGATAGATACACCGCCATAGTGTGATAGGTGATAGACCGCCATAGTGTGATAGATACACCGCCATAGTGTGATAGATACACCGCCATAGTGTGCTAGATACACCGCCATAGTGTGCTAGATACACCGCCATAGTGGGCTAGATACACCGCCATAGTGGGCTAGATACACCGCCATAGTGTGATAGATACACCGCCATAGTGTGATAGATACACCGCCATAGTGTGATACACCGCCATAGTGTGATAGGTGATAGACCGCCATAGTGTGATAGATACACCGCCATAGTGTGCTAGATACACCGCCATAGTGTGATAGATACACCGCCATAGTGGGCTAGATACACCGCCATAGTGTGATAGATACACTGCCATAGTGTGATAGATACACCGCCATAGTGTGATAGGTGATAGACCGCCATAGTGTGCTAGATACACCGCCATAGTGTGCTAGATACACCGCCATAGTGTGATAGATACACCGCCATAGTGTGATAGATACACCGCCATAGTGGGATAGATACACCGCCATAGTGTGCTAGATACACCGCCATAGTGTGATAGATACACCGCCATAGTGTGATAGATACACCGCCGTAGTGTGATAGATACACCGCCATAGTGTGATAGATACACCGCCATAGTGTGCTAGATACACCGCCATAGTGGGATAGATACACCGCCATAGTGGGATAGATACACCGCCATAGTGGGATAGATACACCGCCATAGTGTGATAGATACACCGCCATAGTGGGCTAGATACACCGCCATAGTGGGCTAGATACACCACCATAGTGGGCTAGATACACCGCCATAGTGGGCTAGATACACCGCCATAGTGGTATAGATACACCGCCATAGTGGGATAGATACACCGCCATAGTGGGATAGATACACCGCCATAGTGTGCTAGATACACCGCCATAGTGTGCTAGATACACCGCCATAGTGTGCTAGATACACCGCCATAGTGTGCTAGATACACCGCCATAGTGGGCTAGATACACCGCCATAGTGTGATAGGTGATAGACCGCCATAGTGTGCTAGATACACCGCCATAGTGTGCTAGATACACCGCCATAGTGTGCTAGATACACCGCCATAGTGTGCTAGATACACCGCCATAGTGTGATAGATACACCGCCATAGTGTGATAGATACACCGCCATAGTGTGATAGGTGATAGACCGCCATAGTGTGATAGATACACCGCCATAGTGTGCTAGATACACCGCCATAGTGTGCTAGATACACCGCCATAGTGTGCTAGATACACCGCCATAGTGTGCTAGATACACCGCCATAGTGGGCTAGATACACCGCCATAGTGGGCTAGATACACCGCCATAGTGGGCTAGATACACCGCCATAGTGGGCTAGATACACCGCCATAGTGGGCTAGATACACCGCCATAGTGTGATAGATACACCGCCATAGTGTGATAGATACACCGCCATAGTGTGATAGGTGATAGACCGCCATAGTGTGATAGATACACCGCCATAGTGTGATAGATACACCGCCATAGTGTGATAGATACACCGCCATAGTGTGATAGATACACCGCCATAGTGTGATAGATACACCGCCATAGTGGGCTAGATACACCGCCATAGTGTGATAGATACACCGCCATAGTGTGATAGATACACCGCCATAGTGTGATAGGTGATAGACCGCCATAGTGTGCTAGATACACCGCCATAGTGTGCTAGATACACCGCCATAGTGTGCTAGATACACCGCCATAGTGTGCTAGATAGACCGCCATAGTGGGCTAGATACACCGCCATAGTGTGATAGGTGATAGACCGCCATAGTGTGCTAGATACACCGCCATAGTGTGCTAGATACACCGCCATAGTGTGCTAGATACACCGCCATAGTGTGATAGATACACCACCATAGTGTGATAGGTGATAGACCGCCATAGTGTGATAGATACACCGCCATAGTGTGCTAGATACACCGCCATAGTGTGCTAGATACACCGCCATAGTGTGCTAGATACACCGCCATAGTGGGCTAGATACACCGCCATAGTGGGCTAGATACACCGCCATAGTGGGCTAGATACACCGCCATAGTGTGATAGATACACCGCCATAGTGTGATAGATACACCGCCATAGTGTGATAGGTGATAGACCGCCATAGTGTGATAGATACACCGCCATAGTGTGCTAGATACACCGCCATAGTGTGATAGATACACCGCCATAGTGGGCTAAATACACCGCCATAGTGTGATAGATACACCGCCATAGTGTGATAGATACACCGCCATAGTGTGATAGGTGATAGACCGCCATAGTGTGCTAGATACACCGCCATAGTGTGCTAGATACACCGCCAAAGTGTGATAGATACACCGCCATAGTGTGATAGATACACCGCCATAGTGTGATAGATACACCGCCATAGTGTGCTAGATACACCGCCATAGTGGGATAGATACACCGCCATAGTGTGCTAGATACACCGCCATAGTGTGCTAGATACACCGCCATAGTGTGATAGATACACCGCCATAGTGTGATAGATACACCGCCATAGTGTGATAGATACACCGCCATAGTGGGCTAGATACACCGCCATAGTGGGCTAGATACACCGCCATAGTGTGCTAGATACACCGCCATAGTGGGATAGATACACCGCCATAGTGTGATAGATACACCGCCATAGTGTGATAGATACACCGCCATAGTGGGCTAGATACACCGCCATAGTGGGCTAGAAACACCGCCATAGTGTGCTAGATACACCGCCATAGTGGTATAGATACACCGCCATAGTGGGATAGATACACCGCCATAGTGGGATAGATACACCGCCATAGTGGGATAGATACACCGCCATAGTGTGATAGATACACCGCCATAGTGTGATAGGTGATAGACCGTCATAGTGTGCTAGATACACCGCCATAGTGTGCTAGATACACCGCCATAGTGTGATAGATACACCGCCATAGTGTGATAGATACACCGCCATAGTGTGATAGATACACCGCCATAGTGTGCTAGATACACCGCCATAGTGTGATAGATACACCGCCATAGTGTGCTAGATACACCGCCATAGTGGGATAGATACACCGCCATAGTGTGATAGATACACCGCCATAGTGTGATAGGTGATACACCGCCATAGTGTGCTAGATACACCGCCATAGTGGGATAGATACACCGCCATAGTGGGATAGATACACCTCCATAGTGGGATAGATACACCGCCATAGTGTGATAGGTGATACACCGCCATAGTGGGATAGATACACCGCCATAGTGTGATAGGTGATACACCGCCATAGTGGGATAGATACACCGCCATAGTGGGATAGATACACCGCCATAGTGTGATAGATACACCGCCATAGTGTGATAGATACACCGCCATAGTGTGATAGATACACCGCCATAGTGTGCTAGATACACCGCCATAGTGGGATAGATACACCGCCATAGTGGGATAGATACACCGCCATAGTGTGCTAGATACACCGCCGTAGTGTGCTAGATACACCGCCATAGTGTGCTAGATACACCGCCATAGTGTGATAGATACACCGCCATAGTGTGCTAGATACACCGCCATAGTGTGATAGATACACCGCCATAGTGTGATAGGTGATAGACCGCCATAGTGTGTTAGATACACCGCCATAGTGTGATAGATACACCGCCATAGTGTGATAGATACATCGCCATATTGTGATAGATACACCGCCATAGTGTGCTAGATACACCGCCATAGTGTGCTAGATACACCGCCATAGTGTGCTAAATACACCGCCATAGTTTGCTAAATACACCGCCATAGTGTTCTAGATACACCGCCATAGTGTGATAGATACACCGCCATAGTGTGCTAAATACACCGCCATAGTGTGCTAGATACACCGCCATAGTGTGCTAGATACACCGCCATAGTGTGCTAGATACTTCGCCATATTGTGCTAGATACACCGCCATAGTGTGCTAGATACACCGCCATAGTGTGCTAGATACACCGCCATAGTGTGCTAGATACACCGCCATAGTGTGATAGATACACCGCCATAGTGTGATAGGTACACCGCCATAGTGTGATAGATACACCGCCATAGTGTGCTAGATACACCGCCATAGTGTGATAGATACACCGCCATAGTGTGATAGATACACCGCCATAGTGTGATAGGTGATAGACCGCCATAGTGTGATAGATACACCACCATAGTGTGCTAGATACACCGCCATAGTGTGATAGATACACCGCCATAGTGTGATAGATACACCGCCATAGTGTGATAGATACACCGCCATAGTGTGATAGATACACCGCCATAGTGTGATAGGTGATAGACCGCCATAGTGTGATAGGTGATAGACCGCCATAGTGTGATAGGTGATAGACCGCCATAGTGTGATAGGTGATAGACCGCCATAGTGGGATAGATACACCGCCATAGTGGGATAGATACACCGCCATAGTGTGCTAGATACACCGCCATAGTGTGCTAGATACACCGCCATAGTGTGATAGGTGATACACCGCCATAGTGTGATAGATACACCGCCATAGTGTGCTAGATACACCGCCATAGTGTGATAGATACACCGCCATAGTGTGCTAGATACACCGCCATAGTGTGCTAGATACACCGCCATAGTGTGCTAGATACACCGCCATAGTGTGATAGGTGATACACCGCCATAGTGTGCTAGATACACCGCCATAGTGTGATAGGTGATACACCGCCATAGTGTGATAGATACACCGCCATAGTGTGCTAGATACACCGCCATAGTGGGATAGATACACCTCCATAGTGTGATAGATACACCGCCATAGTGTGCTAGATACACCGCCATAGTGTGATAGGTGATACACCGCCATAGTGTGCTAGATACACCGCCATAGTGGGATAGATACACCTCCATAGTGTGATAGATACACCGCCATAGTGTGATAGATACACCGCCATAGTGTGCTAGATACACCGCCATAGTGTGATAGATACACCCTGCCATAGTGGGATAGATACACCGCCATAGTGTGCTAGATACACCGCCATAGTGTGATAGATACACCCTGCCATAGTGGGATAGATACACCGCCATAGTGTGATAGGTGATACACCGCCATAGTGTGATAGGTGATACACCGCCATAGTGTGATAGATACACCGCCATAGTGTGATAGATACACCGCCATAGTGTGATAGGTGATAGACCGCCATAGTGTGATAGATACACCGCCATAGTGTGCTAGATACACCGCCATAGTGTGATAGATACACCGCCATAGTGTGATAGGTGATAGACCGCCATAGTGTGATAGATACACCGCCATAGTGTGATAGATACACCGCCATAGTGTGATAGATACACCGCCATAGTGTGATAGGTGATAGACCGCCATAGTGTGATAGATACACCGCCATAGTGTGATAGATACACCGCCATAGTGTGATAGATACACCGCCATAGTGGGATAGATACACCGCCATAGTGTGATAGGTGATAGACCGCCATAGTGTGATAGATACACCGCCATAGTGTGATAGATACACCGCCATAGTGGGATAGATACACCGCCATAGTGTGATAGATACACCGCCATAGTGTGATAGGTGATACACCGCCATAGTGTGATAGGTGATACACCGCCATAGTGTGATAGATACACCGCCATAGTGTGCTAGATACACCGCCATAGTGTGCTAGATACACCGTCATAGTGTGATAGGTGATACACCGCCATAGTGTGATAGGTGATACACCGCCATAGTGTGATAGGTGATACACCGCCATAGTGTGATAGGTGATACACCGCCATAGTGTGATAGGTGATACACCGCCATAGTGTGATAGGTGATACACCGCCATAGTGTGATAGGTGATACACCGCCATTGTGTGATAGGTGATACACCGCCATAGTGTGATAGGTGATACACCGCCATAGTGTGATAGGTGATACACCGCCATAGTGTGCTAGATACACCGCCATAGTGTGATAGATACACCGCCATAGTGTGATAGGTGATAGACCGCCATAGTGTGATAGATACACCGCCATAGTGTGATAGATACACCGCCATAGTGTGATAGGTGATACACCGCCATAGTGTGATAGGTGATACACCGCCATAGTGTGATAGGTGATACACCGCCATAGTGTGCTAGATACACCGCCATAGTGGGATAGATACACCGCCATAGTGTGATAGGTGATAGACCGCCATAGTGTGATAGATACACCGCCATAGTGTGATAGATACACCGCCATAGTGTGATAGATACATCGCCATAGTGTGATAGATACACCGCCATAGTGTGCTAGATACACCGCCATAGTGTGCTAGATACACCGCCATAGTGTGCTAAATACACCGCCATAGTTTGCTAGATACACCGCCATAGTGTTCTAGATACACCGCCATAGTGTGATAGATACACCGCCATAGTGTGCTAAATACACCGCCATAGTGTGCTAGATACACCGCCATAGTGTTCTAGATACACCGCCATAGTGTGCTAGATACTTCGCCATAGTGTGCTAGATACACCGCCATAGTGTGCTAGATACACCGCCATAGTGTGCTAGATACACCGCCATAGTGTGCTAGATACACCGCCATAGTGTGATAGATACACCGCCATAGTGTGATAGGTACACCGCCATAGTGTGATAGGTACACCGCCATAGTGTGATAGATACACCGCCATAGTGTGCTAGATACACCGCCATAGTGTGATAGATACACCGCCATAGTGTGATAGATACACCGCCATAGTGTGATAGATACACAGCCATAGTGTGATAGATACACCGCCATAGTGTGCTAGATACACCGCCATAGTGTGATAGGTGATAGACCGCCATAGTGTGATAGATACACCACCATAGTGTGATAGGTGATAGACCGCCATAGTGTGATAGATACACCACCATAGTGTGATAGGTGATAGACCGCCATAGTGTGATAGATACACCACCATAGTGTGATAGGTGATAGACCGCCATAGTGTGATAGATACACCGCCATAGTGTGATAGATACACCGCCATAGTGTGATAGATACACCGCCATAGTGTGATAGATACACCGCCATAGTGTGATAGATACACCGCCATAGTGGGATAGATACACCGCCATAGTGTGCTAGATACACCGCCATAGTGTGATAGGTGATACACCGCCATAGTGTGATAGGTGATACACCGCCATAGTGTGATAGATACACCGCCATAGTGTGATAGGTGATAGACCGCCATAGTGTGATAGGTGATAGACCGCCATAGTGTGATAAATACACCGCCATAGTTTGCTAGATACACCGCCATAGTGTTCTAGATACACCGCCATAGTGTGATAGATACACCGCCATAGTGTGCTAAATACACCGCCATAGTGTGCTAGATACACCGCCATAGTGTTCTAGATACACCGCCATAGTGTGCTAGATACTTCGCCATAGTGTGCTAGATACACCGCCATAGTGTGCTAGATACACCGCCATAGTGTGCTAGATACACCGCCATAGTGTGCTAGATACACCGCCATAGTGTGATAGATACACCGCCATAGTGTGATAGGTACACCGCCATAGTGTGATAGGTACACCGCCATAGTGTGATAGATACACCGCCATAGTGTGCTAGATACACCGCCATAGTGTGATAGATACACCGCCATAGTGTGATAGATACACCGCCATAGTGTGATAGATACACAGCCATAGTGTGATAGATACACCACCATAGTGTGATAGGTGATAGACCGCCATAGTGTGATAGATACACCGCCATAGTGTGATAGATACACCGCCATAGTGTGATAGATACACCGCCATAGTGTGATAGATACACCGCCATAGTGGGATAGATACACCGCCATAGTGTGCTAGATACACCGCCATAGTGTGATAGGTGATACACCGCCATAGTGTGATAGGTGATACACCGCCATAGTGTGATAGATACACCGCCATAGTGTGATAGATACACCGCCATAGTGTGATAGATACACCGCCATAGTGTGATAGGTGATAGACCGCCATAGTGTGATAGGTGATAGACCGCCATAGTGGGATAGATACACCGCCATAGTGTGCTAGATACACCGCCATAGTGTGCTAGATACACCGCCATAGTGTGCTAGATACACCGCCATAGTGTGCTAGATACACCGCCATAGTGTGATAGGTGATACACCGCCATAGTGTGATAGATACACCGCCATAGTGTGCTAGATACACCGCCATAGTGGGATAGATACACCTCCATAGTGTGATAGATACACCACCATAGTGTGATAGATACACCGCCATAGTGTGCTAGATACACCGCCATAGTGTGCTAGATACACCGCCATAGTGTGCTAGATACACCGCCATAGTGTGATAGGCGATACACCGCCATAGTGTGATAGATACACGGCCATAGTGTGCTAGATACACCGCCATAGTGGGATAGATACACCTCCATAGTGTGATAGATACACCGCCATAGTGTGCTAGATACACCGCCATAGTGGGATAGATACACCGCCATAGTGTGATAGGTGATACACCGCCATAGTGTGATAGGTGATACACCGCCATAGTGTGCTACATACACCGCCATAGTGGGATAGATACACCGCCATAGTGTGATAGGTGATACACCGCCATAGTGTGCTACATACACCGCCATAGTGGGATAGATACATCTCCATAGTGGGATAGATACACCGCCATAGTGGGATAGATACACCGCCATAGTGTGATAGATACACCGCCATAGTGTGCTAGATACACCGCCATAGTGTGATAGATACACCGCCATAGTGGGATAGATACACCGCCATAGTGTGATAGATACACCGCCATAGTGTGATAGATACACCGCCATAGTGTGATAGGTGATAGACCGCCATAGTGTGATAGATACACCGCCATAGTGTGCTAGATACACCGCCATAGTGTGATAGATACACCGCCATAGTGTGATAGGTGATAGACCGCCATAGTGTGATAGATACACCGCCATAGTGTGATAGATACACCGCAATAGTGTGATAGGTGATAGACCGCCATAGTGTGATAGATACACCGCCATAGTGTGATAGATACACCGCCATAGTGTGATAGATACACCGCCATAGTGTGATAGATACACCGCCATAGTGTGATAGATACACCGCCATAGTGGGATAGATACACCGCCATAGTGTGATAGGTGATAGACCGCCATAGTGTGATAGATACACCGCCATAGTGTGATAGATACACCGCCATAGTGGGATAGATACATCGCCATAGTGTGATAGGTGATACACCGCCATAGTGGGATAGATACACCGCCATAGTGTGATGGGATAGATACACCGCCATAGTGTGATAGGTGATACACCGCCATAGTGTGATAGGTGATACACCGCCATAGTGTGATAGGTGATACACCGCCATAGTGTGCTAGATACACCGCCATAGTGTGATAGATACACCGCCATAGTGTGATAGGTGATAGACCGCCATAGTGTGATAGATACACCGCCATAGTGTGATAGATACACCGCCATAGTGTGATAGATACACCGCCATAGTGTGCTAGATACACCGCCATAGTGAGATAGGTGATACACCGCCATAGTGTGCTAGATACACCGCCATAGTGTGATAGATACACCGCCATAGTGTGATAGGTGATAGACCGCCATAGTGTGATAGATACACCGCCATAGTGTGATAGATACACCGCCATAGTGTGATAGATACACCGCCATAGTGTGATAGATACACCGCCATAGTGTGATAGATACACCGCCATAGTGGGATAGATACACCGCCATAGTGTGATAGGTGATAGACCGCCATAGTGTGATAGATACACCGCCATAGTGTGATAGATACACCGCCATAGTGGGATAGATACATCGCCATAGTGTGATAGGTGATACACCGCCATAGTGGGATAGATACACCGCCATAGTGTGATGGGATAGATACACCGCCATAGTGTGATAGGTGATACACCGCCATAGTGTGATAGGTGATACACCGCCATAGTGTGATAGGTGATACACCGCCATAGTGTGCTAGATACACCGCCATAGTGTGATAGATACACCGCCATAGTGTGATAGATACACCGCCATAGTGTGATAGATACACCGCCATAGTGTGCTAGATACACCGCCATAGTGAGATAGGTGATACACCGCCATAGTGTGCTAGATACACCGCCATAGTGTGATAGATACACCGCCATAGTGGGATAGATACACCTCCATAGTGTGATAGATACACCGCCATAGTGTGCTAGATACACCGCCATAGTGAGATAGGTGATACACCGCCATAGTGTGATAGATACACCGCCATAGTGTGCTAAATACACCGCCATAGTGGGATAGATACACCGCCATAGTGGGATAGATACACCGCCATAGTGTGATAGATACACCGCCATAGTGTGATAGATACATCGCCATAGTGTCATAGATACACCGCCATAGTGTGATAGGTGATAGACCGCCATAGTGTGCTAGATACACCGCCATAGTGTGCTAGATACACCGCCATAGTGTGATAGATACACCTCCATAGTGGGATAGATACACCGCCATAGTGGGATAGATACACCGCCATAGTGTGATAGATACACCGCCATAGTGTGATAGATACACCGCCATAGTGGGATAGATACACCGCCATAGTGGGATAGATACACCGCCATAGTGTGCTAGATACACCGCCATAGTGTGATAGATACACCGCCATAGTGTGATAGGTGATAGACCGCCATAGTGTGATAGATACACGGCCATAGTGTGCTAGATACACCGCCATAGTGTGATAGATACACCTCCATAGTGTGATAGATACACCGCCATAGTGGGATAGATACACCGCCATAGTGTGATAGATACATCGCCATAGTGTGATAGATACACCGCCATAGTGTGATAGGTGATAGACCGCCATAGTGTGCTAGATACACCGCCATAGTGTGATAGATACACCGCCATAGTGGGATAGATACACCGCCATAGTGGGATAGATACACTGCCATAGTGGGATAGATACACCGCCATAGTGGGATAGATACACCGCCATAGTGGGATAGATACACCGCCATAGTGTGATAGATACACCGCCATAGTGTGATAGATACACCGCCATAGTGTGATAGATACACCGCCATAGTGTGCTAGATACACCGCCATAGTGGGATAGATACACCGCCATAGTGTGATAGATACACCGCCATAGTGGGATAGATACACCGCCATAGTGGGATAGATACACCGCCATAGTGGGATAGATACACCGCCATAGTGGGATAGATACACCGCCATAGTGTGATAGATACACCGCCATAGTGGGATAGACCGCCATAGTGTGCTAGATACACCGCCATAGTGTGCTAGATACACCGCCATAGTGTGCTAGATACACCGCCATAGTGTGATAGATACACCGCCATAGTGTGATAGATACACCGCCATAGTGTGATAGATACACCGCCATAGTGTGCTAGATACACCGCCATAGTGTGCTAGATACACCGCCATAGTGTGCTAGATACACCGCCATAGTGTGATAGGTGATAGACCGCCATAGTGTGATAGATACACCGCCATAGTGTGATAGATACACCGCCATAGTGTGATAGATACACCGCCATAGTGTGATAGATACACCGCCATAGTGTGATAGATACACCGCCATAGTGTGATAGATACACCGCCATAGTGTGATAGGTGATACACCGCCATAGTGGGATAGATACACCGCCATAGTGTGATAGATACACCGCCATAGTGTGATAGATACATCGCCATAGTGTGATAGATACACCGCCATAGTGTGATAGGTGATAGACCGCCATAGTGTGCTAGATACACCGCCATAGTGTGCTAGATACACCGCCATAGTGTGATAGATACACCGCCATAGTGTGATAGATACACCGCCATAGTGTGATAGATACACAGCCATAGTGTGATAGATACACCGCCATAGTGTGATAGGTGATAGACCGCCATAGTGTGATAGATACACCGCCATAGTGTGATAGGTGATAGACCGCCATAGTGTGATAGGTGATACACCGCCATAGTGTGATAGGTGATAGACCGCCATAGTGTGATAGGTGATACACCGCCATAGTGTGATAGGTGATACACCGCCATAGTGTGATAGGTGATAGACCGCCATAGTGTGATAGATGCACCGCCATAGTGTGATAGATACACCGCAATAGTGTGATAGATACACCGCAATAGTGTGATAGATACACCGCCATAGTGTGATAGATACACCGCCATAGTGTGATAGATACACCGCCATAGTGTGATAGATACACCGCCATAGTGTGATAGATACACCGCCATAGTGTGATAGATACACCGCCATAGTGTGATAGATACACCGCCATAGTGTGATAGGTGATAGACCGCCATAGTGTGATAGATACATCGCCATAGTGTGATAGATACACCGCCATAGTGTGATAGGTGATAGACCGCCATAGTGTGATAGGTGATAGACCGCCATAGTGTGATAGGTGATAGACCGCCATAGTGTGATAGATACACCGCCATAGTGTGCTAGATACACCGCCATAGTGTGATAGATACACCGCCATAGTGGGATAGGTGATAGACCGCCATAGTGTGATAGATACACCGCCATAGTGTGATAGATACACCGCCATAGTGTGATAGATACACCGCCATAGTGTGATAGATACACCGCCATAGTGGGATAGATACACCGCCATAGTGTGATAGATACACCGCCATAGTGTGATAGGTGATAGACCGCCATAGTGGGATAGGTGATACACCGCCATAGTGTGATAGATACACCGCCATAGTGTGATAGATACACCGCCATAGTGGGATAGATACACCGCCATAGTGTGCTAGATACACCGCCATAGTGGGATAGATACACCGCCATAGTGTGATAGATACACCGCCATAGTGGGATAGATACACCGCCATAGTGTGATAGATACACCGCCATAGTGGGATAGATACACCGCCATAGTGGGATAGATACACCGCCATAGTGTGCTAGATACACCGCCATAGTGTGCTAGATACACCGCCATAGTGTGCTAGATACAACGCCATAGTGTGCTAGATACAACGCCATAGTGTGATAGATACACCGCCATAGTGTGATAGATACACCGCCATAGTGTGATAGATACACCGCCATAGTGTGCTAGATACACCGCCATATTGTGATAGATACACCGCCATAGTGTGATAGATACACCGCCATAGTGTGCTAGATACACCGCCATAGTGTGATAGATACACCGCCATAGTGTGATAGATACACCGCCATAGTGTGATAGATACACCGCCATAGTGTGATAGATACACCGCCATAGTGTGATAGGTGATACACCGCCATAGTGTGATAGGTGATACACCGCCATAGTGTGATAGATACACCGCCATAGTGGGATAGATACACCGCCATAGTGGGATAGATACACCGCCATAGTGTGATAGGTGATACACCGCCATAGTGGGATAGATACACCGCCATAGTGTGATAGATACACCGCCATAGTGGGATAGATACACCGCCATAGTGTGATAGATACACCGCCATAGTGTGATAGATACACCGCCATAGTGGGATAGATACACCGCCATAGTGTGATAGATACACCGCCATAGTGGGATAGATACACCGCCATAGTGTGATAGATACACCGCCATAGTGTGCTAGATACACCGCCATAGTGGGATAGATACACCGCCATAGTGGGATAGATACACCGCCATAGTGTGATAGATACACCGCCATAGTGTGCTAGATACACCGCCATAGTGGGATAGATACACCGCCATAGTGGGATAGATACACCGCCATAGTGGGATAGATACACCGCCATAGTGTGATAGATACACCGCCATAGTGTGATAGATACACCGCCATAGTGGGATAGATACACCGCCATAGAGTGCACACCACCTGATATCTACACCTAGCTTATATTCTCCTGCACATAGTGTCCATCGGTTCTCTGTTATGATCTGATACTTATCTGTCATCCACATTCCATCATATTCCAACCACAGATCAGATCCCACAGCAACTGCACAACAGTCTCTGCCACAAAATGTGTCCTGAAATCCTTTCCTCCCCTCCCGGGGCTGCGCCCTCCCATACCGGACCCCAGAACTTATATTACAGATCCTGTAGGGTGAGATCCCCGTCTACCAGGTGGTGACCACTAAGAATCCCCTCCAAAAACTCATGTCAAGGACCTCACATTTCCAGAGTCTCATCTCCTCTTCATGATCGGCCGTTGACCTTTGTCATGAATGTAAGTTACAGGTCTTTGAAGCCGCCGGTGGATAAGGACCACTTGGCAGAAGTAGCGTTCTCCGAGAGCCACCAGCTGGAGAGATTCACTCCCTACTTGATCCCCGGCCTCTTTCATACGTGAGATATTCCTGCAGACATCTTGAACAGATTCTGAATTCCTTCTAAGAATAGAGCGCTAAGGTCTCTTTAACAATTTTTTTGGTTCATGCATTTTTGAGATCTTGCCTTGAGATCTTGTTCCTCTATCATGGTATGGTCCACTGGATTATACCACACGGGGGTTGTATCCAACAAACGAGGAACAGTTCCCCAATCCTGATGGCCATGGTTTGAGCCACCAGAATTTTAGACTTCTTTTGCCGGACACTAATCATAGGACTCCCCAACCAAATTTTTTAGATGCTTTTTGTAGACAGTGTACATGGTATGGTCCACCAGAATCTTTTTAATTTTTTCTCTATAGCCGGATCATTATACACTCAACCAGAATTGTGTACATCTATCTACACACTGATCATGGTATATATATATATATTACTATTTTTTATAACGCTTCTATCTACACGTCAAGGGCCATACCATCTATTACGGTATTTTCTACTGGATCTTTTACATCAATGACGACGTTGACCTCCGTTTTATATAACACCATATATCATGGAATGATCCACTGTTCTCTTACCAATTTACCATGACACCCTTCACAGCAATTTATTACAACACCTTTTATATCAATTCATCATGGTATGATCCACCAGATAATACACTGTACAACCCTGGCATGTACCTCTAGAATTTAATCTGATACCTTTTATATATCCATCATGGTGTGGTCCACCATATACAACCATGAACTGTTCCTGTCTCGCATTTTATGGTGAGGGAATCTATTCCTATTCTTTTTAGTTATTAATTCCCCTGTTCACCATCCACTAACGTGTAACCTAGCTTCTTTAAAATCTCTCTATCATGGTATGGTCCACCAGAATTATATTATATATACAGAAGGTAACAAAAGAACTTCTCTATCCATCCATAATGGTATGGTCCACCGTATCATATACAACCACAACACAGTCCTCTAGAAGGTAACACAACAATGTTTATATCCACCAATTGTGGTATGGTCCACCAGATCACGAATAACCACAGCACACATGTCTAGAAGCTACTGAAAGACATATTGGTATGGTCCATGGTATGGTCCACCAGATCTTTTCAATGTTACCATGGTCCATCTCTATTGCACTTGCCCCAATTTGGGGTGAATATTTCGGTAAAGTAAAACAGATTAAATATAGACAGGCAATGACTCGAGAAGAACATATCATAATGGCATCGGGCCGTTGAGGAACATCTGAGATTGGTTGAGTAGGAGCAGGTAGCAAGGTGTTACTTCCTCATTGTGGACCCCCGGTATATGGGGCTTTAACATACAACCTGCAGTTCTGTCACCTGGGCCCATCTCCTCCAGGCGTTACCAGACATATCAGTCCGTGGACCATTTAGACCTCCTACACAACTGGAGGAATTCCTCGTAAAGGATTCTTGAGGAGTAACCTCATTTCTAGTCGCCCTTCAGTTTCTGAATTATTGCAGCATCTCAGCCAGGAAAGGGGGGGCTGACCTGACGATACAATTCATATAAAAAAAGAGCATCCTTATTAACTTCTTCCCCCCAGTGCAGTGCAGTGCCACATCGCCCCCTCTGGCAAGGGTCACATATAGGATGCCTGGTAGATGTAGGTTACGGAGGATCTCGCCTGCACCCCACATCTCCTAGTACAAGCTCCACGTGCTTTATACAATGGTTGGAATTCCTTTTTATATTAAGACCCCCCCCCCCCACACCCCTCCCGTGCATCCCGGCAATCCCCCTACTACGGTGCTGTAATTAGGAATCTTCCCTGGGCAGTCAGGTGCCTTATACATAGCAATCCCTGTGTACGCTGCTCGGTGCCAACCCAGATTCTTACATATTTTAGCAGAGAATTTTTTTGAAAAAAACGTCCAAACGTCGGAACCACGTGCCCCTTCCAGTACCAAAAATGGCCGATCGCGTCGACCCTACGAGTCACTCCTTCTACACGAAATATTTGTAGGTACATAATAATCCAACCGAGATACAAAACCCAACAAACCTACGTGACCCCCCCAAGAGGCAAAAACATTCTTCCTGCTCCGACACACAGATCACCAAATATACAGTAGCCGGTGAGGGCTCGCACGTGCCCCTCTACTGTATGACACCCCTCGCTAGCCACATCCAATGTGCTTCTTACGCTACACACACCCCTCACCCCTCATGCACCCTCCATCAACACATCGTCGCCCCCTTATTCAAATTTCTGAATTT
The DNA here is from genome assembly GCF_040894005.1 of Engystomops pustulosus. Taxonomy (NCBI): domain Eukaryota; kingdom Metazoa; phylum Chordata; class Amphibia; order Anura; family Leptodactylidae; genus Engystomops; species Engystomops pustulosus. Next base: position 1,246 of record NW_027285795.1, on the reverse strand, counting down.
TCAAAAACATATATTTTTTGCTGTATCGTATACTCCAATTAATTTTTTTTTTTTTGGATACGCCCACCCTCCCCCATTTAACCCAGCGGCTAGAAAAATTCCTAACCCCCCCCCCCCCTCCCCCCATTATTATTATTTTTTTTCAATAATTTCATTCCGTAACTGGGAAGTCAAACATTTTTGAATTTCTAAAACTTACGGTTTCGGTCGGACCTGGATTTAAATCCGTAAAAATCTCGTATGGTGCCAGATGTTGCATTGATGGAAGAGGAAGATTTTTTTTTTTTTTTTTCCCCGTAAAATACACACACAGTGCCGGCCTTGTAGTGCGCTGCCTGGTTAACCCTGCGCTGGCAGAAGCCCCCTCACTCTCTCGGGTAGAGGAATGTGTGAGCACGTGTTTTCTGCCTTTTGAATCCGTTCCAAATCCCTTGGTTTTTTGCGGGATGCAAAAAAAAGCAAAAAAGGATGGGACCCGGCCGGCTCTGGATATTGCCTTTCGCATGATGTGACTTTCTGGATGGCCGCTTGCTGTGTTTTAGTGGGAGAGTGGGGGGGTGTGGGAGGAAGAGGAGGGAGGGACGTGGAGAGAGAGGAGGAGGAGGAGGAGGGTACGGAGGGAGAGAGAGAGCAAGAGAGAGAGAGAGCCGGAACGGCATTGGCTTTGACAGTGTGTAGCGGAGACTGGAAGGGGTGGGAGAGCGAGCAAAGGAGCGGGCGGGAGAGGGAACGCCGGAGGAAGGCAGATAAAGGCAGAGGGAAGATGAAAAAAAGGAGGAAAAAAAAAAAAAAGGTGAAGGTGACAGAAGGAGAGAGAAGACGCAAAATATAATTCCCACGGAGACATTCTAATTGGAATCTTAAACCCGATTTCTAAAAACCGCCGCCTAGAAATTTAACAAATTTAATTAATACAAATTCTCCGAAAATTTGTACTCTTTTTCGAAATATAAAATTTTTTTTAAAAAAACGACTTCCCACAAAGCTGCTTTAAATAGGATTTCGCCCCCAATTTCTAAAAAAAAAAACCCCACGCACCTACTTTTTACGAATTGGATTAATTAAAAATTCTTAGAAATGTTTCATTTTTTTAAATTTAAAAAAATGACTCCCCCCCCCCCACACACACACAAAGATATTGTAATAGGAATCTTACCCGACTTTACCAAATGTCATTACCGTAATGAAAATTCTCCGAAAATGTATTATTAGATAAAATAATGACTTCTTGCAAAAGCTGGTTTAA
>NW_027285794.1:0-24224 GCF_040894005.1 Engystomops pustulosus | reverse complement strand
TGATAAATCACAAATGACAGCTTTTTACCGCAGCATAATGCAGTCTGGGGGCAGTTGATGACTAGGAACAGAGTGGCTGGCTTGATGGTATCTTGGCTGCAGGTGTCACGGTAGCCTGTCCCTTTGTAGGCCTCGTCCACACCGGTGATGGCCAGAAGGGCGAAGCAAGAAGCGGGAGGTGCCAAGTGACAGAAAAGGTTCCCCATGGGGCATCCCTAGTGTAGGCGACTGATCCCCAACAGATGGTAAAAGGGTGGCTCGTGATGGTAGACCCTAGCTAGGGATGCACACAGAAAGTGGAGATGATGTAAACACAGGGGGAGATTCATCAGGGGTTGTAAGCCAGTTTTCTGGTGTGCAATCCCAAAAATAATCACAATGCTTGCAAACCAGTTTGCAGGTTACAGAAAGATTGCAATTTCCAGTGCTGGAGTTGAATTGTACGCTGTGCAGCCTGGCCGCCAGATACATAAGGTGGCAGATATTCAAGATATTATCACAGCAAACAAACAAATACTAAATCTCAATGCATCTCAGATCGTTCTTTTTTTTTTTTTAAGGATTTTTATTGGGTATAAGAAATGTTATGTAATCAACATTGAGAATACAATATACAAAAAGCATGTGCTTGATATTTTCACAGTCTATGGGGATTAGTCCCTTAGGACTAAGTAAGTGGACTCCCTGGACCACCGCGGGAGATAACAACCTTAGCCGCACCCGGGAGCGGAGTCTAAGTGAACTCCTGGTCTTCGCCAGATGGTCTTGCTGCGGCGGGGAGTCACCAGGTCGCTCCGAGGGTGCGACTAGGCCCTCGGCGGCAGCCAAGATAGGGACACAGGGACCACGGATGGCAGGCAGGACCACAGATGGCAGGCAGGACCACGGATGGCAGGCAGGACCTGGGAGCGCCACAGGATACCAAGACCGCCACAGGACACCGGGACCGCCACAGGACACCACGGAACAAGGAAACACGGGAACACCACGAAACACGGGAACTCAGAGGCGTCTGGAAACGCTCAGGAAGGCTTTCTCCTCAGAAAAATGAGCTGAAGATCCGGCAGGGAATGTTATGAGTAGCCAGGCTATATAGCAGAGCCAGGATATCAGCGCCAATAAGGAGGACGCTGGCCCTTTAAATTTCTGGAGAGTCTTGCGCGCAGGGTCGAGCGCAAGCTCGTCAGACAGCAGGTGTACACCGGGCGAGCCGGAGCCGGGACATGTAAGTATCGAGCTGGAGGAGCGGGGCAGCAGCAGATACCAAGCGGAGCACGGGTGCACCCGCGATCTGCAGCATGGATTGCGGGGATACCCGTGCCGAGACAGCAGCCCGGCAGTGCAAGGGGGCACCCGGGGTCACCCGTGACAGATATATTTTGGTGTTAGAATAATGGTCTGTGTTGTGTATCCAATCCTTTAAAGGAAACCTACCTAGCTGTAAGATGCAAATACCAAGCACCAGTTAGAGTCCTAAACCGCTGTATCACGGTTTAAACACTTTTTAATCTTTATAGCTGAAGCTTCTCCGGCGCACCATGCCGTGGGCCTACATAGGAAGTGAAGGAGAGTCGGTGACGTCACGCGCGCACAGTCACGTGCATGCTGCGCCGAAGCTGCTTCAGTTATAAAGATTAAAAAGTGTTTAAACTGCGATACAGCAGTTTAGGACACTAACGAAAATAAGCTCTGGCTCGGTATTTGGATCTTACACCTACCATTTCATGTGGTAGGTTTCCTTTAAGTGCCTCATAAGATACACAAGATTGTAATTTTTGATGTTAGGGTAGTTTAGGCCTCCCTGATGTTTAGGATATATTAGACAAGCTGCAGATATCTGGGGTCATTTTCCCTGCCAAATAAATGTTGTGAACGCTTTCTCTATATCTCTGACATCTTTTGATTTAAATAGCAAAGGCAGTGTCTGTAACGGTTATAAGAGCCTCTCGAAGCTTATCATCATCAGAAGATGTATTCTGGAGTGGGTAAGCGACAGGTTTTCCTACCTCGCCAATTCTGCCTTTATCTTTTGGAAAGGGCGGGGGGAGTTCAGAGTGTGTAGCATGTCTGGTCTCTTACCTATGTGTATTTCTAAGTACTTTTACTGGAATTGGACACCTTGCCTGTTCTGAAAACAGTAGTGGGTCTAAGGGCAGTAGCTCACACTTGGATCGATTTAGCTTCAAGCCTGATAGTAGGGAGTGCTCGTAAGACACAAATAATATGCAAATAACACTGTGGTGACTGTGCTGCTGCCCACCTCTATGCCCTTGTTGACTGTCAACAAAGACAAGGCCTGCACCAAAGGCTCTAAAGCCAGATTAAAGGGGTTGTGTCAGCATAGCAAATGGCTGTAATGGGGTCCAATGTATTGTGACAAGTACTTTCACCATTTAGGGTACATTCACACAGCGGTATGCCTGCCGTGCGGGCATACCGCCGTGTGCTGAAGAGGAGGAGGAGGTGACCCCTCCTCCCTCCATAGGGTATAGTGGCGCACGGCTCTATCATTTTGCGGTGTGCGGGCCGGATCGGCGCCACACATGTGTGGCACCGTATCTGTGCCGCGCCGCTATTGCCGTCTATGGGAACGTACATGCGGCATGTACGTCCCCGCAGACGGCCATGTGAATGTGCCACTTTTTACAAAATCTGCAGCCTTACTGAGATAACTCCTCTTGTTATGGTTGCTGGCGCCCCCTGCTGGTAGCTGTGTCCCGTCCTGAGCTACCGCTGATCTGGCCGAGTCTGTGCACAAGGAGTCAGCCAGAAGCTCTGCACTACAGATCACTCCATACAGCTCCTCTCCATACTGAGAGATCAGCTGACACACTGCAGCCAATAGGAAGTGAGAGAGGAGGAGGGGCAGGGATTGTGCTGTGATGGCCGCTGCTTAACAACTTCACATGTGCTTCCAGTAGCAGATACAAGGTAACTGCAGCCAGACATGACTATCTGCTGCACAGAGGAGTCCTCCCCTAACATGGATCATAGCAATGTAGCAGCCCTTCCTCCCTTCACCATTAGTCAGGTCACACAGGAGGCTGCAGAGATAACACAAGGAACAGGATGAGCTCTGACCTCTCCTGATGCAGTCCTCCTTCTGTACTCTCCACCATTCACGGTCCCTCCATGTTACACTGCTCTCCTGCAAAGGGGCCCCTGTGCCTGACTAGCAGGGAATTAGCTAAAGATCAGTAACAGATGAGAAGCTGTCACCTATTTATCTATCCAAGTCCTATTATCTATCACCTGTCATCTATCTATCTATCTATCTATCTTCTATCTATCAATCAATCCTCTATCTATCAATCAATCCTCTATCTTCTATCTATCAATCAATCCTCTATCTTCTATCTATCTCAAATATATCTTCTATCTATCCATCACCTGTCATCTATCTATCTCTCTCATATGTATCTCATATCTATCTATTTATCTATCTCATATCTATCTATCTCATATCTATTTATCTATCACTTGTAATCTATCTATCTATCTATCTAATGTCCTATCCATCCACCCATCCATCCATCCATCTATCTATCTAGTGAATTAGTTGCAATTCCTTACAAAATACACAGAAAGAGATGCAATTAACGGCCCCAAAGTAACATACAAAAATACAAAAGTTTATTAGTAAAAGTCATAAAAACAATTAAAAAGGTCCATGTTATTGCACCTACCGTATATGCCGGCGTATAAGACGACTGGGCGTATAAGACGACCCCCAACTTCTGCCCTAAAAATATAGAATTTGGTATATACTCACTGTACAAGACTACCCCTCTCCCAAATGAAAAAAAGTCTGCTTAAAACTTTGCAAAACAAACAAGAGAGCAAGTGCCTGGTGATCATAACTGTAAGCTGCGATATTAATGAAGATCCGACATGCTTCTGTAAGTGCCGCCTGTGACCCCCAGCTCTGTGACGCCGACCGCTGTGACAGGGCGGCTGCATTAGCATACAGCGCGCCGCCCCGTCAGCGCGTACTAAGCCTCTTCTAATGACTGTGAGAGGCGGACTGCCGCACATGCATGGCGGTCCCAGGAAGCAGCTCTCTGCGCGCTGACGGGGAAAAAAAACACCTCACACAGTGCGGCCCCCGTATATCCGGCGTATAAGACGACCCCCCACTGTAGCCATTATTTTAAGGGGTTAAAAAGTAGTCTTATACGCCAGTATATACAGTAATTTTGTACAATCAATGCATACACGTAGAGCAAAACAATGTATTCTCACAGCATCATGGTCGGTCAGGCGGACAGTAAAGTGTATATATGTCGGAGGTCTAGAAAAATGCAGGGACGACAAACTCCATGTGTATCATCACTTTGAAGTCACTTTGGAGTGATGATAAACGTCGGGTTTGCCTCCCCTGCACCCACCTAGACTTCCGCCATGCATGTCAGCCTGACCGACCATGGTGCTGTGAGAATACATAGGTGCACATTTACTAAAAAGTGTAGTGTGCAGGGGCCGCCAGATTCGGGATTTCTGTTGCACGTTCTTCATGAATCTGGTGCCCCCTGCACTGCCCCGACAGAGTGCACCAATTTTTTTTGCACTTTTAACATGGGGCGTGTGACACATTTCTATTGGACTTTGCATGTTAAATCTGGCGCATGGTCAGACTGAGCACCGAAATGCCCCATAATTTGTCATGTATTTTCTTATTCAAGTATACATTGACAATGATTAAAAGGAGAGAAAGCAGTGTCAGGGCTTTGGTAGGTGACACACAGCACCAATAGCAGATTCCTGCTGTGCTGGGGATCAGTAACTGCAGGGACTATTTGAGCACAGCAGGTGGAAGGAGACTCTGAAGGCTGATTGCTAGGCCCCTCCCACATCTGCTTCTGTGTGGAGCAGAATAGAGGCTGAACAAGCATCATAATAACAAATAGAAAGGTATTTTTTACTTCCAGGTAACCATTACAAATAGATTTTTGAAATATTTTAACTTCTTTGACAGCTTTTTGTAATAAATAGTTTCGTGGCATAACCCCTTTAATTAAGAGGCGATAAGGGACAGCCCTGGAGTGTGCCCCTATGAAGAGGTAGATAGGTAGCCTGGCGTGTAGGATTGCTTCTCGCTGCTCTAGGATTGAAGTATAAAGCCGAAAGAAATTTTCTGAAACTGCCACGAATTCCAAATTTATCTAATACTTGGTCCAGCCATCACCAGCGGACATTATCAAATGACTTTTCGGCATCCAGTAATAGTAATGCTCTTTTCCTGTTGATGGCTGGAGCTGGGCAGCTTCTAAGACAGCTAGCACACGACTTATGTTGGCTACTGCCGCTCATCCTTTAATGAAGCCCACTTGTGATTTTCCAATCAGGTCTGGCATAATTATTGAAAGACGATTTGCCATTATTTTTGCTACTAGTTTCAGATCCTGAATGATCAGAAAAATTAAGCGATATGAGCAGGGCAACAGTGCTAGCTTCCCTGTTTGGGTATTACTTTAATGTGTGCCATATTTGCTACTCCTGGCAGAGGCTCCCCTTGGAGTAGTTTGTTGAAATAATGTGCCAGAGGCCCCGCTATCTGGTCCCTGATGAATTTATAAACTTATGCTGGGAAGCCATCTGGACCGACCATTTTGCCAAATCCTAGATTTTTTATTGACTCCGCGACCACCTTCTGTGTTATTTCTGCATTAAGCCCTTCCAGTTTCTCCTCTCTTACCTTAGGCAATTTCAGCTTAGACAAATAGTCAGTCAAAATTTTTTAAATACTTCTAAAAGTTTTCGAGGGTCTTGCTGTATTTCTTCTTCCTCATCTTTTATTCTAGTAAGATGTGATGTAGGCCTTTGTCCCTTTGCTAGGATAGCTAATATGCAACCCGATTTATTTCCAAAGAGAAACAAGTCGGCCTCAAAACATGTGCAACAGCATGTTTCCTATCTATGCAACAGACTCTTGTGTTGTTGTCTCGTCTATATTTCCAGCTGTCTAGGTTTTGTGTGTTGGGTGCAGCAAGGTAGATGTTGTATGCTATTAGAAGTAATGGTACTGCATACAACTTCTAATCTCTATTTTAGCTATTTCGCAATAAGTGGCTGGGTCAGTTTGTCGAGTTTTGTTATTACTTTGTCCACCAACCTCTGAGTAGATGTTTGAAGGGGTCATCCTTTGCCAAATATCATCCAAAATGAAATCTGTCTCTTGTTTATAGGTATTAGTCAAAGCTACAGAGATTGATGTATGGTCAGATATCACCAGTTGTCCTATCTCAGAGGATGAGATTCTATGTAACAACATCCTGCTACTATCACCTGTGTATGTGTATCTTGACTTATTAAAAAAGAGAAGAATGCCTTCTGGTCTGTATTTGGGGTGTAAATGTTGTAGATACTAAGATCGCCAGCAGATGTATTTAGTATTTGCATGAAGGATACGCCGATCCTTTGAAATATTATAAGATCATATGGTGATGGCAGAGTGTTTATTAATTAACAGGAGTACCCCCCCTCTATGTTTTGGATTCAGAGTCTCCGATTGCTGCTGACACCCAGTATTTTCTCATCAATTTTGTGTCTGTAAGGAGATGAGACTCTTGTAAAAGGGGATATCTGTTTTCATTTTTTTAAGTGTTGTAGAGTATTTCTGAGGTGACTGGATTCCATGATACTATATTTGTAAATGTTTTCCTTATGTCATGTCTGTGCAACGGACCACCGATCCTGTCAAATCAGCGTTTAGTACTTGAGTCTGGGCTAGGTGTGAAGGGAGGGGTAAAGGGGCAGGTCAATGCTTTTAACAACGGTATACAATCAAATATAAAACATTTACCAATAGCTATTCCCATTGTGGACGCAGGTATACAATCAAATATATAACATTTACCAATAGCTATTCCCATTGTGGACGCAGGAGTTATGTTTTTCCCCACTTCCCCACACTATATGAGATATATTGTTATGTTAAATTGCATCTAGGAGTTTGAGAATGAGAACAAACAGGCTTAACAGTACAATGTTTTTTGTATCTTATTAGAACAGGTTTCCATGTTTTGCAATATAATACACAGGGCCGGATCCAGGCCTCAGCGGGCCCCTTTGCACTAAACTCTTGTAGCGGCATGGATCCATTGTATTCACCCCTCTTAACCCCCCATACGTTCATTATATACAGCAGCCTCACCCCCTATGCAATACTTATATGCAGCCCCCATGGATTAATTATATGCAGCACCCCTCACCCCCATGGATTATATGAAGCCATCCTCCCCCTAATTGATTAATTATAATCATCCTCTCTCAACCTCTATGTATTCACTATATACAGCCTAGGCCCCATAACCCCCCATGGATTCACTATATACAGCCTAGCCCCCCTTCACCCCTATGGATTGAGTATATACAGCCTGGGCCCCCCTCACTCCCCATGGATTCACTATATACAGCCTGGCCCCCCTCAACCCCCATGGATTCACTATATACAGCCTGGGCCCCCCTCAACCCCCATGGATTCACTATATACAGCCTGGGCCCCCTCATCCCCCATGGGTTCACTATTAACAGCCTGCCCCTTCTCCCCCTCACCAGTCATGGAATAAATATTGTCAATTAAAAAAAAATGGTAAAACCCACCCTAGTCCTCAGGTCCAGCCAGGGCTCCCACTCTCCTGTCTTCTGGCCTTCTACAGCAGTCGCGCGGTAAAGAATGCCAGCATCCTGCAGTGCACAGAGCGCTGCTTTATGGTGCCAGCACACAGGCACCGCTAAGTTGCTGGTGAATGAGATGTGCCTGCGAGTGGCACCGCCAAGTTCCTAGGAAATGAGATGTGCCCGCAATAGAGCTCTCCCAACAGATTTGGGCCCCGTCACTTGCGCGGGTATGACAGGTGCAACATGCATCTACAGCATCTACATGCATGAGGAAACATTTAAATTGCAAGAAATTAAAGATATTTGTATATGCTTTAGTGACCGGTGCTTGTTGATTTTACAAGTATGTCAGCCCCTAGGCATGTTTTCCAAGTAAAGGTTGCCCTATTATTATGCAAAAAAATAGTGAAACCTTATAAAGTGTTTGTATGCTAATACCAAAAGCCTTAAACAAAATGGAGAAACTGGAACTCTTAATGTTGAAGGGCAAGTAGTGATATAGTGGATATCCATGTTTCCCTGTTTTGCAATATAATACACAGGACCTATCGGCTTTTTACGACGGTCATTAAGAGTACTTCTTCTGACATGGTGCTTTCTACGGTGGGTACCGCAAGTGCCGGTATCTGGCTGTGATATCACAGCCCAGACCCAGCACTAACACCCGGGATCGGAAAAACTCAGAGCTTACTGGGGGATCAGATCCCTCCTGCTGCAGCCGGGGGTCTGGCGAGTGCCTCAAGGCTGCCGGCTCCTCTTAACCCTGGTTTCCGCCTCCTGGCAGGACCCGGCTGTATGTAACTGAACATACTTAAACTGTACACTGCAATACAAGTGTATTGCAGTGTAAGGGCTTGAACAAGTGATCGGATGAACGCTTATTCAAGCCCAATTCTGGAATATGTAAAAAAAAAAAAAAAAAATTATATCATTTTATAATAATAATAAAATAAATAAAAGTCCCATAATCTCCCCAGTTACACATACAATTAAAAAAAAGTATATAAAAAAGAAAACCACAAAAAAGTACGTATTTGGTATCACTGCGTCCGTATTAATCTGTACAATAAATATAAATCAATATATATATCAATATATATACAATAAATATAAATCACCCGCTTGGTGAACGACGTAAAAAAAAACACGAAAAACTTATACTAATATACAATTTTTCATCAAACACCATCACACCAAATGTTCTAAAAAGTGATCAAAAAAAGTTACGCGCCCTAATATGATACTGAAAAGAACAACTCTTTTGCAAAAAATAAGCTCTCAACCAGATGTGACAACAGAAAAATACAGAGGTTATGACCCTGAAAAGTTGTTGATCGTAAAAACAATGTGATTATCTCCAAAATTGAGCAAAGATGAGAAAAACTTTATAAATGAGGTCTCACCGTAATCGTAGTGAACCAGAGAATAAAGATAAAATAGTATTTTTATGTTACGTTGAGTGGGGGAAAAGTGCTAAAAATCCAAAATAAAAATTGATTATTTTGTTTGTGCCCCTCTAAAAATAGTTAATAAAATCTCATCAATAAGCTATAGACCCCCAAAATAAATTATCCATACATTGTATCTCATCCCGCAAATAATAAGCCCTCATATGTTTGCATTACGAAAAAATAAAGTTTGTTCAATGTGACAATACAAATCTGCTCTGAATAACGCTGCTTTCATTCTATGCCCGAACATGTGCCGATATAGCAGGTTACCACCACATATGGGTTATCGGTACACTCAGGAGAAATTGGGCATCAAACATTGCAGAGCATTTCATCATTTTATTCATCATGAAACTGTCAGTGAATGTATTTTCCCCAAAAAATTCAAGTTTCTAAATTGCAGGTCCATATTGTTTTAACCCATGTGAAACACTTAAAGGGTTATTAAACTTAATAGAAGTTGTTTTGCATACGTTGATGGGTGAAGTTTCTATAGTGGGGTAATTTAAGGGGTCATATAATCGTCCGATTGTGCAGTCGCACATCGACAGCAGGTGCTAATGGGGATTACGGTACCCACCCCAATTGTATCAAAATTTAAATAAGTCCAAGCACTCCTTTGGGTGTGATGCCAGAAAATGTTATTTATTTACACAAAAATGATCAGCATGCTTCCCATTAGACACATAGGGGAACATTTACTTACCTGTCCCGTCGCGATCCCCCTGTGCGTTGTTTGACGAAGATTCGGGTCTCCTGCGATTCACTAAGATCGTGCGTCCAATATTCTGCATGTGTCGCTTTCCCCACTGAGGTCCGCCCAAGTTCACCTTCTTCTTCCCTGTGCATGTAAGTGGTGATCTTGCGACACAATTTCGTTTTTAAATTCAGCAGTTTGTCCGAATCAGTCGGGTATTCCGAAGTTTATGCCCCCTGATTTGTGTCACATGCAAGCCGGCGCTGATGCGCCACATTCCGATCGCATGCGCCAAAAAACTGGGGCAATTCAGGGCAAAATGGTAAAAAGTCATGAAACCCGACGAAAATGAGCTGTTCGGACCCTTAGTAAATGTGCCCCATAGTGTACTGTGTAATGTACAGTATCTTATTTTGTCAGTTTTAAAATTAACTAAAAATTACCATTATAAATGAATTTCCTATTGTGTTATTTTGATATATAAATAAATATGTATAGTGTGGAGCAAACTGGGCGACTAGTGTTTTTTATAGTGTTTAATTTATTAGGGAATATTACTATTTATTTTAAATGTGATGTGATTTGTGATATGTGTGTGTGTGTGTGTTCCCCATTTTTTCTTTTTCATTTTGAATTTTTTTTTACTTTAAGAGCCCTAAAGTGTACCATTTTAAAATAAGTAAAAAACATCTACACATACTCTCCTACGCTCCTCTTTATCTTGATCTTATCGCTGTTTTCTCTAAGCTTGATGTGCCTGGATCACCTAGAAGAGAAAGTTTTTTTAAAAAGGAGCATGGGGATGAGATTTCTGGCATTGCAGGCTGCTAATTATGCACGTCCACATTGTGACATCACCTCCCTCTCCAACATGGGAGAGGGAGGCATTTATCACGCTGGAGGCTTGAATTTGTGCATGGGAGAGTGAGGTGTGTGTCAGACCTAGAGAAGACAAGTGCCACAATCAACATCAAGAGTAGCATAGGTGAGTATAAGTTGATATAAAATATATAAGTTGATGATAAAATATTTGAGCATGGGTTTTTGAGCGATTGGTCCTGTCAGAGTAACCTCATTGGCTTCCATGAGAAGTTATAGACCAGACCTGGGAGAGGCTGTGCATGTTGTGTGTCTGGACTTTCCCAAGCCAGTGCTGCATAAAAGATTGATACATAACTTGAGACAGTTGGGACTAGGCAAAAATCTCTATATTTGGGTTAGCAATTAGTGATAGAAAATAGATGGTCATTGTAAAAAAAATTATGGGTTATTAAGCCCCTACTTATGTTAAGAGCTAAAGGGAAGTTACCTTTGTCCTATAGAATAACATAATTAGTAATTGGTCCATAGACCAACTGCTCCCACCCCCCTCTGTGATTTTCCTGTCCCATCAATAGAAATGTATATTGGTTTCCTGTGTCACTTGAACAGAATTTTGAATTGGTATAGACTTGTTGGCTCCAAGCCCCTCATTGTTGGCCATGTGTCTGAATATGGCTACTTAAGAACATGACATTATACTTCAAAGAAAACTTGGTTATAAATCCAATATTTTAATTTATGGTCAACAAATTTGCATTGTGTAAGCCGTAATTGTAAGTGGTGGCAGCTGTAAGAAGCATGACTGTATTGTGGTGCAGAGTGGCTCTGTGCAGTAGTGTTCCATATGCATGTAAGTTGTAGGGGAATACATAGAGTGGTTGTGCTCCCTCTGGGCTGAGCGTGCGTGGTGTTGTAGTGTCAGGCTTTTGGTTTCCCTGACATGAGTGGGTTGACTGGGTGTGCTGTGGGAGAAGGAATTAGCGTAAGGGAGCCATTTTGTGTAAGTGGGCGGGGCTTAAATACCTTGTGTTAGATTCCGAGAAAGGGGTTCATGACAGTCAGTATTACTGGCACATTCTCAGTTTGGGTTAAAGTTACCAGTGGAGTGCCACAGGGGTCAGTATTGGGGCCACTTCTTTTTAATATTTTTATTAATGACTTCATAGAGGGTATACACAGTAAAGTTTCAATATTTGTAGAGGATACTAGGATCTGTTAAGTAATAAATACTGAGGCCGATGGTATAACATTACAGAAGGATTTGTGGAAGATGGAGAAATGGAAGTCTAATGTAGATAAATGTAAAGTTATGCACTTAGGCCATGGGAACAAAAAGTACAGAAAAGGATGAAACTAAGATATGTTTTTGTGTACAAAAGGTTTTCATTTTTTAACCCTTTCACACTGCGCTGTACATGTAAGGCACAGAGGTGCAGAGGTTGTATGAAGAGGGCTCACGGGGTGATCCCTCTTCATACAGAGGTGGGGTTTGCGGCATATTGCAGCAAACACCCACTGGTAATACCCGCAATCGATGCTAGAGCTGATTGTGGGCATTAACCCCTCCGATGCAGCATGCATTTAAAAGACAGAGGCGCCGCCATCTTTGTTCTGATCGTCACTCCCCGGGAAGTAATCGGGGAGCGGCCATCGGTTGCTATGGTATTACACCCTAGGCTGCATGGCGTCTGCAGTTTCGTAACTCTATAAAAATCCATATACATATGTTAGTATTGCAGTATATGCTAGGAACAATCAGACCATCTAAGGTTAAAGTCCTCTAGAACAAAGCTCAACTAAAAATTGAAATCACACCCGTTAATTAGAACTGATATAAAACACAATAAACAGTGAAAATCACAAACATGTTAGGAATTGCTACATCTCAAAATGCTTCATCTATCAAAAAATTTAAATGGTTTTTGCAATGGTGAACCCCATAATGGAAAATGGCGCCCAGATGTGCGAAACGCTACCACATAAAAATGTAATAAAAAGTGATCAAGAGGTTGCACATTCCTCAAAATGTAACATAAGCTTATTTTGCACCTCCTACAGCTCACCAAAGTATGGATAACTTATTAGCTGGGAAGGTAAGAGCTGGCAGGATATGTACTGCAGGGGCTGGCAAACTATATACTGTGGGGGCATAGGCTGGCAGGCTATATACTGTGGGGGCAGGGGCCGGTGGGCTATATACTAGGGGAGCACGGGCTGGCAGGCTATATACACGGGCTGGCAGGGGAGCAGGGGTAATAAAATAATAAAACCTATATAAACTTGGTATCACCATGATCATACCGAACCAAAGAAGAAAGCAGAGGTTTTATTTGAAGCGCACAGTGAAAGTCATAAAAGGAATACACTCATATCGATTTTATAGTTCATGCCCAACGGTCCCATGGCATTGGATCTTAGGATCCATTTGCCCTCTATTTGCAACAATAATCGATTTCTATTGCTACCATTCACATTTTTGTTGTGCATGGTCTATCACTGCAAACTAGGGGATGTATGGATTAGAATTATGTTCTTTTCTTATGTGTTTGATTAGCCTTGATGCACCTTCACTTGTTTTTTACAGATCTGATGTGCTCTATAAACCACATGTTCATGTTCATTTGTTTTTTCCGATATAATATCGGTCACAAGTGATTAGGTGATGTAATTTGGCTCTTTGACCCCCAAATTATAAATTTTTGGTTTTCATTATATAGCTACAGTATTTACAATTTCCACATCTGTGGTTACCTTTCGGGATTGTGTCTTCTAGCCTTCTAGTTTGTGTAGAAAGTGAACTTTTTAAGATATGGTTTTTTAATTGTCTTCCCCCTGCGCAGAAAATAAGCACTCACACATGGAAAAGTTTAAAAAGTTATGGATTTTTGAAGGTGGAGAGCAAAAAATGAACAAAAAAACCCATGCATCCTTAAGAGGTTAAAGACTATTTAAACCTAATAAAACCTATAGAAAATGTATTATCCTCATGATCATACTTAGCCCAAAGAATTATGTTTTTGTGTCATTTGGAGTGCAGAGTGAAAGCTGTAAAAAACAAAGCCCACAATAAAATGGTGAAAAATAATGTTTTATGTAAATTCCACCACATGTGGAATTTTATTCCAGCTTCCCACTGCAATGCATGGCATATATAATGTCACTAGGAAGTAAAATATCAAATCCGCAACGGTACCCTGAGAGCGCTTGCCCATGTATCTTAGGACGTTGCTCACTGAAATATTGTGTGCATTTGGTCTGTTGGGGCACATTTGCTGATAACAGAGTAAACTTCACTAAATTTAGTTTGTATCACCCGGCGGTGCTACCCCCTGCCAGCGTTTATACTGTATGTTTCTGTTTATTTGCAGTATGTGTGTGTACATGCAGTATATCATGTATGTATGTTTGTATATGTTATGTAACGCAGTTTGGGGCATATTTATCAGGACCTGAAATAATCGCAAATGCTAGCTTATTGCTTCCGCCTCTGGATGTATACAACTGCGAATATGCAGCGGCGTGGCTATCATACGCCTGCAGTATATGTGCTGATTTGTAAAGTGCTGCCGAATTTGATGGCGTTGTATAAAGAATATTATTGTATGCCGTATATAGTGTATGTATGTGTGTATATGCCATATGTATATGCAATATGTGTGTATATGCAGTAAATACTGTATGTGTTGTGAGAAGGTACAAGGGGCCATTATTGATGGCAGATATGTGTCACCCAGGTGTCTGGCCTCAGTGAATTGAGCCGGTTAATGTTTGGTCAGGAACCTTAGGTTTCTGACAATTGTTAATGTAGCAAAGCTGCTTAATGCAGTTTCTTTCTTTCATTGGAGTAGTCAAGAGCAGGGCCAGGGTGTGTGACTACTCCCACATATCCAGGCCAGGTTTTGGCTGCGAAATAAAGCCAGGAAGCTCAGGTGAGCTGGGTGATGTGTTTTTGCAGTCTGGGAGTCTGCTATACTGCATGCAGAGCTGGAGGTGTTACACAGCCAAGGATCCGCAACAGTGACATTGTCTGTTTATGTTGCTGGATGGATACACCACCTACAAAGGACTGTGAGTCAAGCCTGTTTATATGGACTGTATTTTCTGTTATATGTTTGGAAAGAAATAAAACCGCTACCTGGACTGTTACTGAAGTTGCCATTTGAGTTGATCCCCTACAGTGTGTATGTATATGCGGTATGTATACGCTGTGTGTGTCTATATAGTGTGTTTATACTGAATGTATGTGTGTATACGGTGAGTGTATACTGTATGTATAAGTATATGATATTTATGTATATAATGTACTATACAATTTGTGTGCAAATTTGATTTGTACATGCTGTGTATATACTGTATGAGTTTGTATTTACTGTATGTTTTAAGTGTATGAATTTATGAGTACATAAATGTGTGCATATAAGTGTATACATGTTTGTATGTGTGTGCGAGTATATAAAGGTGAGCATATGGGTGTAAAACTTTGTGTGTGTATATGAGAGTATAAAAGTGTATAAATGTTTGTGATTGTATAAATGTGTATGTACAAATATATATGGGAAGGGGGCGCAGCCTTTCCTAGTTACGCCTCTGGTCAAAGTATCTGAAGTTCCTTATTCAGTTATTTACTAATTTTAAGTCATTTCTTTCTTCCTAAGGTCTTCAAGTTGTGTTAAACTCCATAATCAAAGCAATGGTTCCTCTTCTTCATATAGCATTGTTGGTTCTTTTCATGATCATTATCTATGCTATCGTCGGACTAGAGTTATTTTCCGGGAAGATGCACAAGACTTGTTATTATAAAGGAACAGGTAAAAATGTATATGAATAACAGATCTCTCAAGCTGTCTGATAATTTGTTTCTTATAGTACAGTTACATTGAGCTACAATTACATTACCAAATTTGAATAAACATATTTCCAGATTTTCATATTGAAAAAATGTTTGCTGCTGCTCTAATACTACATTGTGTATTATCAATCCTTCTGCATGGCCTGTTATACTTTTTATACTTTTGATGTATGCTATTGTATAGAAATATCATGTTAGAGGACTCCCATAAGGCACATTGGTTATGTTTATTTACTGGGTTTCTGTGCAGGGGTGTAACTAGGAGTGGCAGGGCCCCATATCACACTTCTGAAGCCACCTTCCCACTTACAAATATATATAGATATTTGTATAATCACACATTAGTTACAATCACACACATTTATATACCACATATATACCATACTCACCATTTATACATACATACAACATATACACACCTACATAGAGTACCATATACACGTGCAGCATTCACACATTACATATACACACACATATAGAGCATATACACATCACCATATACTGACATACAACATATAAACACACATACAGTATTTACACACCACACATATAAATCCAGCATGTAGGCACCCAGTACTCCAGGTGCTGGGAAACCTTGACACTGTGGGCCCCATAACATCTGTTTCTGTGGGATCCAAAGTATATATTCAAGTGCTCCACCCACAGTAGCTAATGTAGTCGCAGTGCTTGAAAACCGTACCCAACAGTAAACCAATATTCACAATGCCCCCACACAGTTACCAATAGTCACAGTTATCAACAGGAGCCAGTCATTATCCAGTAGGCTTAGAGTCTGACCGTAGTAGCTAATAGTCATAGTTTTCTCCCAGTAGTTACAGTGGCCACAAGCTCTGGCCCCGTAACCATTAGTCACTGAGCCTGCCCTGGTTGCCAGTAGTCAGAAAGCCTTTACCCAGTAGTCTCAGAACCTGCTCCTAGTAGCTTGTTGTCACAGAGCCTGTCACCTGGGTACCAGGAGCAGGTTCTATGATTCTGACTGCAGTGCAGGGGATGTGTGAAAACCTCAATCATTTCACTTTTGACCTGGTGCATGTGCAACCTCCCTGCCAACGTATGGTCAAGGAGGTAATCGAGTAGGGGAACCAGTATACAGAGTCGCGCTGCTATTCTATGTCGGTCTGTTACATACAATGTCCAATAATAAAGGCCTAAAAATTTCTGAAAAGTATTATACGAATAACATTTTATTTGACAAAACTTTAGCTCAGGGATAGTCAGTGGGTGGAGATGCTGTTAGTGGACGACGCGTTTCGGGGAGGAATACCCCTTCTTCAGGTCCAGATACTGTAATTTGTAAAACTCAAATAGACAAATAGACAAATGATAATAAAACAGGTATAGGTGTAAATAAATAAACATACATAGATTTGAATAAATAAATGGGCAAACATATGCTAAAATCAGGTATAAAAATAAATAGATGCATGAATAAATAGACAGCAGAAAATAAGCAGCACTCCAAGACGTGGATTGTCAAGTGGAAAAAGTGATGATCTTTATTCCATGTTTTTTAGAGTACAAAAAAATGTACAGAAGCAACGTTTCGGCTCCTGAGAGCCTTTGTCAAGCCTAGTGATATGGGTGAACAGCAATCTTATATAGCAAACATATGTGATCACATGATCAAGATGATCCCACCCCCTTGAATTAACATATTGCATCCTATCACGTATAAATAAGCAAAATACAACAATCGAAAGTGGGAATGCCGTTATACATATCCATAAAGATAAAGTGCTGGTGCATTATAGCGTTTTTGCATAGTGTTATTAGAGTTTAAGCCTGTAAATAAAGTGAAGAGTGCTCACAATATTGAAAGTGCACAATTGTAATGAACTAGGGTTAAAAAAAGAGTGACTGGGGTCTCACCACCTTGATCCACCGGTCCTGCAGGGAAAACATGTGTACAGACAGCGGACGCTGACCGATCGTGGGAATGAACCGCAAGTGGAACGCAAGCGGAGTAACGGTGTACTGCGCATGTCAGGGGAGGAGCTAAGTATCCACGGTAACAATCGCTTCCTGGATGCGAAAATCGCGTCATCGGGATTTGTTATAGACTCCTGCCAAATAGAAACAGCATAATGACCGCAATCAATAAAGAGGTAAGTATAAAGCTAAGAAGTTAGCAACTTGCAGACGATCAATGGCACAGCGGAGGGTGTATAAGTGGCCAACAGGGCCAACATAGAGAGATTCATATAGAAAGGGGGACGTGGGAGGATCAACGAATATTAACCCCTACATATTAGGGGAGACTTAAGAGCTTATATATAGAATAGTTATATCCCTATGGCCAAAACGGTCAATACAGGATTAACAAATGTTACCTCTGGTCCCCACAAATAGTACATTTACACATCAATAACCACTCCAATGGCACAGAATATGATCATCCGGAGTCGTCTGTTATACACTTAAAGAGACACTGGAGATATGTAAAAATGCGTTTTTATGAAAAAAAAGAAGCGTCGCTGTGAAGAATGGATGGAAAGATGGTGAGAGCAGTCCAAATTCGGCTTCAGTATGTTGTGAAGGATCTGCGGAGCAGAAATAGTATTAGTATAATAATCATAGGATATGTTAAACAAAAAAATATCACTATAAACCTATGCCTCTGTGAGAGGTACAGAGAATCAACAGTATCCAGAAAATCACGAAGTAATTTCATACATTGTGCAATTTGAAATCTACATTAAGCCCTTTAGGCCTTAAGGTGTTTAGGGTGTATATCCACCACAATTCCTTTTTCTTAAGAATACGCTCCCTATCACCACCTCTGCGTAACGGGGACACATGGTCAATCAGTCCCTTTCCTGGTGGCCAGCTTCCACAAAATGTTTTGAGACAGGCAGGTCACGTCTGCCACTACGGATAGTGTAGCGGTGTTGGTGAAATCTAACCTTGAATTCCAAGGTGGTTTCACCAATATATACAAGTCCACATGGACAGTTTAGCATATATATTACAAAACGACTGTCACAGTTAAGGTAGTGTTTCACTTGGTAATGGACATTGTTATGTAAAAAGGAAGAGCCCCTATTAATTTGCCTGCAATTTATGCAGTTACGACAAGGGTATGATCCCTTGCTCAGTTGACCAAAAATTGCAGTTTGTCGATTCATGCGTTGTGAGCCTACATCAGACTTAACTAGTCGGTCCTTGATAGATTGGGATTAACGGTATGAAAAAAGAGGGGGTTTTGAAATTCAGGAACAGGGCACAAGCTGCCAGATAATTTGTTCCAGTGTTTTTGAATGATACTGGCAATCGCATTACTGTGTATGTGGATACAAAAGGGATCCTATTGGTATTAGTGTGTCTCACTGAGGGAGATAATAAAGTGGCTCTGTCTATCTGACATGCTTTCTCAAGGTTGTTTTTTATGATCCTATGAGGATAACCACGTCGGGAAAATTTATGGGCCATGGTGTCTAAATTGATGTTTACCTTATTGGGATCATTTATGATTCTCTTAACCCTTAAGTTGACTATAGGGGAGTGTCTTAATCATAGCCCTGGGATGATGGCTCTCCTACCTTAATAGAGTGTTTCTGTCCGTGGGTTTCACATAAAGGTCAGTAGTGATGGTGCCTGCATTCAGGATAACCTGTGTGTCGAGGAATTGAATCCTATCTCTAGAGTGTACCAAGGTAAACTTGATGGATGCATCGATGGTATTGAGATAGGAATGAAAGTCGAGAAGTTCTGCCTCAGTACCGGTCCAGAGGAGGAAGACGTCATCTATGTAACGCCACCACCGCAGGCAGTGCCTGAAGTGGCTGGAAACATAGATGGCGTCTTCCTCCAATGCCCTCATCACAATGTTGGCGTATGTAGGCGCCATATTGGCGCCCATTACCACGCCCATCAGTTGTAAATAAAAGTCGTCCCCAAACAAAAAATAATTATTCTTCAGTACTAGTTCTAAAAGATCTATAATAAACTGTTGGGAGTGTATTGTGTGGTGGTTAATTTACGCTTAACAGCCATGATCCCCTGCTGGTGATCGATCGACGTGTATAAAGATACTACGTCGAACGACACCAGGAAGGTATCAGCAGTAATGCTAGATTCTGCCTCTTTAAGTTTATTAATGAAATCTGTGGTATCTTGTATCCAGAAACTGAAAGGTCACGAAGTAATTTGTCCAAGAGAGTGGTGATGTTACAAAAGATGGAACCGCTACCCGATACAATCGGGCGTCCTGGAGGAGAGATGAGGCTCTTGTGTATTTTCGGCAAAGTATATAGCACAGGTGTGATAGAGTGCTGTATTGTGAGATATTTGTACATGTCATTGTCGATGATGTTAACATATTTGGCTGCATCTAAAATGCTCTTAATTTTCCTAGCAATATCGAATTTGGGATCAAAAGTGATTTTGCGGTAAACCATAACATCAGATAATTTTCTACGGATCTCTGCAAGGTATGAGCTGGTATCCATGACGACGACAGCTCCGCCTTTATCGGAGGGCTTGATGGTAATGTCGCCGTCATGGGCCAGCTCATCCAATGCAGAGATTTCTTCCCGTGTAATGTTGGGATGAAGGAGCCCAACAGTGGTAGAAGAATTGCAAAGTGTTTGTATTTCATGTTTCACCGCCGTTATGAATGACCCAATATGTTGGGCATCCACGTCGGGTGTGAAAGAGCTGATATTGCGCAATTGAAATGTTTAAGTGACAATTCAGCATTGGGTGTCATATCAGACTTAGTATTGGCAGGAAGGTTACAAAAATAATGTTTAAGTTTAATAGATCTAAAGAAGTGTTGCAAGTCTATTTCAATTTGGAACCAGTCCGGCTTGGACGTAGTACAGAAAGATAGTCCTTTGGAGAGGACAGACAATTGGTAATCAGTTAGTGATTTAGAGGATATATTTACCACTGATTGGGGTTCCTCTTCCTGAGGGCCATGGGTGGGTTGACTTGTTTCGGCTTGGAGCGTAGGGTGTTTTCTTGAGCAGTGATGTTTGCGTCCTCCTCTTCGAGTACAATGTTGAGTTCTTGTTCTGTAGGTTGCTGTGTCCCTAAAAAAACTCTCTTGGTGTCTCTCTTGGTATCATCTTTAGGGCCATTTCTCCTTGCGTTATGTGGTCGTCACTTGCGTTTCTGAATATCTCTTTGATGCAATATCTCTTTGACGCCAATATCTCTTTGATGCCAACCATAGATTTGACCTGTTTTATAATTATCTAGATACCGGTTCCATTTTTTGCGTTTGGTTTCTTCTTGTTCCTGTTTAAGTTGAATAATCCTGGTCTGTATCAAGTCATGATGTTTGGAGAATTCCTCTTCAGATAGTGTCATTTTAAGTGTAGAGTCCGTTGTTTGTATTTTGGACTTTAATAAATCAATCTCTTTTTTCAGAAATTCTATGTTGAGAAGTATCAGATCCCTGGAGTACTTATTGGAGATCTGTGCAAATTTGGCACAAAATTCAGAATCCTGCATGAAAAATGTGGGTGCGATTCTCGACCGCATACCTCTGGGTATCATATGTGATTTGTAGTACTCACACAGGGTTCCAAAGTGGAGTTGTAGGGTCATAATTCTTTTAGAGTCATTTTCAAGTTTGCGTTTAAGTTCGGATGTAGCTAGGGTGGTAACAAATGCAACGTCGATGTTCAGGTCCTGTAGGATTCTCTCTCCATCTTCAGAAGAATAGGTAAAAACATGGGTAGGGTCCATTTGTGAAGAGGCAGCCATGTTAGAAAAGGTAGTGTTTGTTTTCGGAAAAGAAGGTGTGCACGCTGAGGCCAAAAAATACTTCTAGAAAATTCAAACCGCACACGTTTTACTTGTAAAAGAGAAGTTTGGGTGCAGGCTTAATGAGATCGGGCTCCAAAAAAAAAACATGGAATAAAGATCATCACTTTTTCCTCTTGACAATCCACGTCTTGGAGTGCTGCTTATTTTCTGCTGTCTACTTGGAGGATCTGGAGCCCGATCTCATTAAGCCTGCACCCAAACTTCTCTTTTACAAGTAAAACGTGTGCTGTTTGAATTTTCTACAAGTGCATGAATAAATAGATACATATATTCTTGTAAAAAGATAAAAAAGTTTTTGAGTACATAATGGGGTTTCTAAATGTACTTGACCTTAGACATTTCCAGATGGTCACAAAAGGGAGAACTGTATAGGTAGTCCGTTCTGTCCGTATATTAATGTCAGGGAAAAGGGAGAGTACTGACCTGTCTGAGCAGATGGTTCCGTGCTGTACAAGGGCTCAGAGGCCAAGGAATGTAAAAAGCTGTGGGTAACTATAAGAAAAAGGGGGATGGGTTACTAAAAGGCTAGATCTATGGTATACCTTCGATAGAAATAATTAGTTTGTTGTTAATAAGAGGGCTAACCTTTTTTGCTAAAGGTCCTTAGTCCTCTATGGAGTAGAAAACCTGCAGCCTAAAAAGACAGACGGGCAGTCCTAGGGGGAAAGAACCGGGTGGGTTATTGTAAGGGTAGTGACTGCTGCGGGTAGGTGGAGGATAGGCATACATACTGGGGATGTGTGTACTCCGAACCGGCGTCAGCGCGAGTGACCGCTCTGTTGGCTCGGGATCGGGTTTAAATGGTCTTGCTGCGCAGACCCTGATCCACCTATCTAGCGCAGTACTGGAATCGTCTCCGTGTCCCGGTCCATTCTGCGCATGCGCGCCAATCAGCAAGACCATTTAAACCCGATCCCGAGCCGACAGAGCGGTCACTTGCGCTGACGCCGGTTCGGAGTACACACCTCCCCAGTAAGGTTTTCTACTCCATAGAGGACTAAGGACCTTTAGCAAAAAAGGTTAGCCCTCTTATTAACAACAAACTAATTATTTCTATCGAGGGTATACCATAGATCTAGCCTTTTAGTAACCCATCCCCCTTTTTCTTCATGTATAGTTACCCACAGCTTTTTACATTCCTTGGCCTCTGAGCCCTTGTACAGCATGGAACCATCTGCTGAGACAGGTCAGTACTCTCCCTTTTCCCTGACATTAATATACGGACAGAACGGACTACCTATACAGTTCTCTTTTTTGTGACCATCTGGAAATGTCTAAGGTCAAGTACATTTAGAAACCCCATTATGTACTCAAAAACTTTTTTATCTTTTTACAAGAATATATCTATCTATTTATTCATGCATCTATTTATTTTTATACCTGATTTTAGCATGTGTTTGCCCATTTATTTATTCAAATCTATGTATGTTTATTTATTTACACCTATACCTGTTTTATTATCATTTGTTTATTTGTGCCCACATATGTACTGTGTAATGTACATTTTATATATTGTCTCCTGTTGAACCCCTGTTCATTTATGTATTCCATAATAGAATTGTAACTTTGAGTTTTACAAATTACAGTATCTGGACCTGAAGAAGGGGTATTCCTCCCCGAAACGCGTCGTCCACTAACAGCATCTCCACCCACTGACTATCCCTGAGCTAAAGTTTTGTCAAATAAAATGTTATTCGTATAATACTTTTCAGGAATTTTTAAGCCTTTATTATTGGACATTATATGTAACAGACCGACTGGTTCCCCTACTCGATTACCTCCTACCACATCAGGAATTTCTCCTGAATACCAGTTGTCTGCAGCAGCTTCAGACCCTACGAATTCCTTCTACACATGGTGCGCGGTGTACCCTAACCACATTACCTCAACGTATAGTCAAGGGCAGTGTCGAACTGGAGTACCTTGGGCCCACCAGAGAAAATTTTTGGGGGGGCCCACCCTTCATGTAATGAGAGAATACCTGACTAATTGAAGTGTAAAACACTGCTATATTTGACCGCTATATATTCACAGTTTACTGGAATGGCCATCCTTTTTTGGCACCCTTCATTATTGAAGCCCTCCCCTCCCATCCCCTACAGCAGCCATCAAAGCCCTCCCCTCCCATCCCCTACAGCAGCCATTAAATCCCTCCCATCCCCTACAGCAGCCATTAAAGCCCCCCTCCCATCTCCTACAGCAGCCATTAAAGCCCTCCCTTCCCATCCCCTACAGCAGCCATTGAAGCCCTCCCATCCCCTACGGCAGCCATTAAAGCCCTCCCCTCCCATCCCCTACAGCAGCCATTAAAGCCCCCCTTCCCCATGGCTCTCTCAGAGCTGCCATGATGTCATCGCCTGTCAGGCGCCGCACACTCCTGCCCTTCTCACAAGAACCGTGGCGTCCGCGCTCTGATGCTGGCGGGCGGCGGCGCTCGCGTACAACATTGTTGTGGACGGTCTGACTGATTCGGACTGAGCCCGGGATTTAACTTTCAATTTGTGTTGCAAGACAATGCACTTAAATACACCAGGAAGAAGGTGAACTCTGTCAGACCTGCGTGGGCAAGCGACACATGCAGGATATCGGGTACACGATCTTAGTGAATCGCGGCACAGTGCATGATCGTCGGACAATGCACTTTCTGTGAACTCCTCGGAACGGGTAAGTAAATGTGCCCCAGGTGACACAGAAAACTGAGTCAGGAGACTCTCACTCATCCAGAGCTGAAGCTTCCACAGTTTGGACACAGCTCCATCTCCATTATCCCAGCCTGCTTATACCATCACGCTGGTATACTATTCCTGCAGAGCACTCTCCACAACCACTCCAGTACCAGAATTCAGAAATGCTGTTTGACTGTTTTGGCCTGTTGTCTGCTACCCATTGTTCAATAAAGAACCGTGAGTTGATTTGCACAACGTGCCTCCGTCTGATCCCTGGATACGGCTATCTATCACCATGCGCTTCCCCATCCATTACCCAGGGA
>NW_027285793.1:0-24332 GCF_040894005.1 Engystomops pustulosus | reverse complement strand
ATGGGGGACATGTACACTCACCGGCCACTTTATTAGGTACACCTGTTCAACTGCTTGTTAACACTTAATTTCTAATCAGCCAATCACATGGCGGCAACTCAGTGCATTTAGGCATGTAGCCATGGTCAAGACAATCTGCTCAAACCAAGCATCAGAATGGGGAAGAAAGGTGCCTTTGAACGTGGCATGGTTGTTGGTGCCAGAAGGGCTGGTCTGAGTATTTCAGAAACTGCTGACCTACTGGGATTTTCACGCACAACCATCTCTAGGGTTTACAGAGAATGGTCCGAAAAAAAATAAAACATCCAGTGAGCGGCAGTTCTGTGGGCGGAAATGCCTTGTTGATGCCAGAGGTCAGAGGAGAATGGGCAGACTGGTTCGAGCTGATAGAAAGGCAACAGTGACTCAAATCGCCACCCGTTACAACCAAGGTAGGCAGAAGAGCATCTCTGAACGCACAGTAGGTCGAACTGTGAGGCAGATGGGCTACAGCAACAGAAGACCACACCGGGTGCCACTCCTTTCAGCTAAGAACAGGAAACTGAGGCTACAATTTGCACAAGCTCGAAATTGGACAGTAGAAGATTGGAAAAACGTTGCCTGGTCTGATGAGTCTCGATTTCTGCTGCGACATTCGGATGGGTCAGAATTTGGCGTCAACAACATGAAAGCATGGATCCATCCTGCCTTGTATCAACGGTTCAGGCTGGTGGTGGTGGTGTCATGGTGTGGGGAATATTTTCTTGGCACTCTTTGGGCCCCTTGGTACCAATTGAGCATCGTTGCAACGCCACAGCCTACCTGAGTATTGTTGCTGACCATGTCCATCCATTTACGACCACAATGTACCCAACATCTGATGGCTACTTTCAGCAGGATAATGCGCCATGTCATAAAGCTGGAATCATCTCAGACTGGTTTCTTGAACATGACAATGAGTTCACTGTACTCAAATGGCCTCCACAGTCAGCAGATCTCAATCCAATAGAGCATCTTTGGGATGTGGTGGAACGGGAGATTCGCATCATGGATGTGCAGCCGACAAATCTGCGGCAACTGTGTGATGCCATCAAGTCAATATGGACCAAAATCTCTTAGGAATGCTTCCAGCACCTTGTTGAATCTATGCCACGAAGAATTGAGGCAGTTCTGAAGGCAAAAGGGGGTCCAACCCGTTACTAGCATGGTGTACCTAATAAAGTGGCCGGTGAGTGACCGTTGTCTGCTCCTCATCCTTTAGTGTTGACCACGAACTGAAACCCCCCCCCCCCTCCATGTGATGTCACATACGGGCCACTAGAAACTATAGGTGGGACACCTGCTTCTTAGCTGCCGCCCCTCTGTGACGTCAGCTCACCGCTGCATGCATTGCCAGCGCTTGAGGGAAGATCGGCAATTCCCTGACATGAGTAGTGAGAGCTGGAAAGATGCAGCTCACCGTTTGTTAAGTAAGAAGAAGTGAGAGGTATGTGAAGGAGTAAGCAGTGATGATGGAAGAAGGAGGTGGCAGTTTTGGAGGAGATATGGGTGAAATAGGAGGAAGCAGTGATGGAGAATGTATGGGAGGAAGATTGAGAAAGCTTTGAGGGAGAAGGTATAAAAAGGAGAGGGTTGAGTTGAATGCAAGAGTAGAATAGACGGAAGTGATGGTGAAAAGTATGGGAGAGACGAGGACACGGAGGGGTTTTGGAAGGCAATGATTGAGATGGTAGGAAAGTAACAGGGAGGCAACAGTAATAAGGGGATTTGGTAGAGGTGGTGACAGTAAGGTAGGTGGAAGCAGTGATTCAAGGGTACATGGGTTATGCAGCTTTGAAGGAGGAAAAGGCAGTGACATATGGGCTACGGGATGAAGAGGAGGAGGAGGTAGTGATGGGTCAGTGATAAGGTATATGTATGTATGTAGTTGAGGAAGAGCCAGTGATGAAACAGTTCTGGCAGTTAGGTGGAGGAAAGTGCAATGGAGGAGCTATTGGTGAGGCAAGAAGGGGACAGTGATGGAGGAGTATGGGAGCATAGAGGAAGGTACAGTGACAAAGGAACTATGGGAGAAGGATGTGATGGAGGAAGTATAGAAGAGAAAGCAGTAGGGAATGGTGATTTAGGGGATATGGGAAAAGAGAGGAGAAGAGAGTGATGATGGGAAGTAAAGAAGTAGGCAGTGATGGAGAAACAAGGAGGTAGTGTAGTGAGGAAGGAGAGAAGAGGGGGAGAACAATATGAAAGGGGGAGAAGGAGGCAGTGATGAAAGAAGTAAGGGAGAGGAAGGAGGAGGCAGTATCAAAAGAAATATAGGAATGAGTAGAAGTGGAAAAGGGGTATAAATGGGCAAAAGAAGAGACGGTGATGGAGCAGATATAGGAAGGGGGAGGAGAAGGCATTGGCTGGAGGGGAATTTGAGTAAGTGGTGATATATGGAGTGTGGAAGACAGGCATTAAAGGTAGAGGTAAAGTCAACGAGAAAAGTCGCAAAAAAAGACAATTTGCCTAGCTGAAACTATGAAATGTGTGCCCCAATGAGAGGAGGAGCAGGAGAAAGTGATGGAGTAGGTATGCTTACTTGGTAGGCAGAATTGGAAGGGATATGACACAGAAGAAGAAAAAGGTATTAATGGAGGGCATATGGGATTAGAAAAGAGGAGATCAGAGAAGAGAATAGGAAGTAGTGATGAAAGCATTATGGGAGGATGAAAATAGAGGCAGTAATGGAGAAAAATATGGGAGAGAATAGGACAGTGATTGCAGAGATATGGGAGGGGGTATTGGGAGAACGCAGTGTTGGATTGGGTATGGAACTGGAGAGGAGGCGGCGATGGTGGAGCTGGTATGGGAGGATGGATGAGGAATTATTGATTGATTGGGTATGAGAAAGAGGGAAAAATTAGTGTGGAGGAGTTACGTAGAGAACGGGAGGAGATAGTGATTGAAGACGTATTAGGGGAAGGTAAGGTATATCGACTGATGCAGACATGAAGGGGATTGTAGGCATTGATGGAGGGGGTGTAAGAGGGATGCAGTGAAATCACTGGAGGAGGGGTAATGGGGGGGTAATGCTGATGAGTGGTTGGGAAGAGGCAGAAACTGAGGAGGTAGTGTTAGGAAAGAGGATAAGGTATCAATGGAGGGAAAATGAGAGCAAGAAACCGTGATGGTGGAAGTATTGGAAGGGGGAGACAGTGATTGAGAAGGTATGGAAACTGGGAGCTATAGGCCACGATGAAGGAGGTTTTGTTCAGAGGATAAGGTGACAGTTATTAAAGGTGTAGGAAGATTGAGGTGTCAGAGGGGTAGGAGGTGACAGAGATGCAAGTGGATGGTAGTGCTAAGAAGAAGGCATTGATGAAGGAGTCATAGGAGGACAAAGCAGAGAGTAATGGGGGGGTTGAGGAAAAGTGGTAGAAAATGGAAGAAAGAGGGAGCAAAGCACAGTAAGAGTTGTAGGAGAAAGAAACAAGAGGGACTGATGCTGAGAGCATAGGAACGAGAGGAGCCAGTGGTTGAGCAGTTTTTACGTAAAAAAATTGCAGTTATGGAGTGGGTATGGAGGAGGGAGCATGGTGACATAGGAGATATCGATGGGTATGGGAGGAAGTGGAGGAGAGATTAATAGAAGAAGTATGAGTGAAAGGAGTAGGAAGCAGTGATGTAAGGGTTTTAGGAGAGAATCGGGAGTAGGTGTGATGGAGGGTTGTGATAGGTGACAGGAGTAACTAAGCAGTTATAGAGGGTGAGTTGAAAACAGTGATGGAGGGTTTATATGAGATTAGAAGGAGAGAGTGGATGGTCTGTGGAAAGTCTTAGATAGTTACATTTATGATGCAGTCTCTAAAAACTTGACCTCTAAAATCCTGTGTATAGGTGGTGAACAATATTATTTATCTCTCCGTGTTTGTGTGGGTTTCCTCCAGGTACTCCAGTTTCCTTCCACACTCCAAAACATACTGGTAGGTTGTTTAGATTGTGAGCCCCATGGGGACAGGGACCAATTTGACATGCTTTGTGCAGTGCTGCGTAATCTGTGCGCTATATAAATAAAGAATTATTATTATTTATTATACAAGTAAAGTCTTCGTATAGGGTGCCATGAGGTCCCCTTGACATGGCAGGTGAGCTCACACAATTTATCAAACTGTGCGCTAAGAACCTCCTATATATACAGATCGTACAAGCATGTACTACATATAATACAGTAGTCAGGTGATGGTATCATTGGGAAGGAATATTTACTACAATTCCAAATTTTATTCTGTATATTCGGTCACTCATATTGTTACTGCACCACATCCACAATAATCCCTATCATATAATTCCTACTATTCATGAACTAATTATGTACTAATGTGCACTAATGTACTGATTATGAGTGTCCTCTGTGTGATACTGGTGGTGTTCTTGCACTGCCTGGTTCTCTTGCAGGAGCTGGTTAGGAGATAGAAGCAGGAGGAAGGAGCTATGGGAGTGAGGGAAGGGTAAGTAGTTTTATTATTTTACAAAGGGGTCAGGTTATACAGTACCCTAAATTAAAATCCATTATGAGGTGCGCTGAATAGGTATAAATATATATATATAGGGTTTCTGTACATGAACAGGCGGTTAACAGACGTAGGAAAAAAGGATTCCGTGTCCAGCTTCATCCAAGATAATCCACACTTTTATTAGGGCATAATTATTAAAATTCCAGAGTGTTACATGGCCAACATGTTTCAAGCGGGCAGACCGCTCTTAATCATGGCTTGAACATGAACAGGCGGTCCCCGGCTTAAGGACGCCCGACTTACAGATGACCCCTAGTTACAAACGAAACCTCTCTACCCACTGTGACCTCTGGTGAAGCTCTCTGGAGGCTTTACTTTAGTCCCAGGCTGCAATGATCAGCTGTAAGGGATCTTTAATGAATCTTTATTAATAATTCTTGTTCCCATGAGAGCATAAAATTTTGAAAATCCAATTGTCACAGGGACAAAAATTACAAAATATACCTGTTTCAACTTACATACAAATTCCCCTTAAGTACAAACCTAAAGAACCTATCTCGTATGTAACTGCCTGTATTAAGTATTGGAATGATGTACCAGTATAAATTAATCATGGGAGCACTGTATATGTTGTCATTATGGGTGCAATATTATGCATATAGCCAACATGGGGAGAGAAAACAGAATTGGATTGCACATCCCCACATTATACAATGATCCAATGATCTATTGCCGCCGCGCCATACTCTGATGGCCTTTATTTGTATGCCTTTTAATGTGCGGTCCAGAGGACACCTCTCTCTTGTTCTTTTAGATCAGTACGATATAGTTTAGTAATGTTGCAATATCTTTAAAAAAATGCAAAAACCTTGAATCAAAAAAAAAAGATTTAATCGCCTTATTCTGACACCCATAATTTTTTCATACTTCAGTGTACGGAGCTGTGTCAGGTGTCATTGTTTGCGGGATGGGATGTAGTTTTCATTGATACCATTTTAAAAAATGTACAACCTTATGATCACTTTTTATTCAAATTTTTATTTTAGGCAAAAAGCAAAAAAAGGGCTGTGTGTACATATTTGACAAATTAGGGGAGTGTGTCGCTATTTTCCGTTACAGGGTTTATCGAGGAAAATAATTGTTTGTAGAATTTAATAGATCTGAAATTTTGAGATGCGGTGAGTCCCAATATGTTTATGATTTTACACTTTAACCTTGCCCCCTTGGCTGTAATGCCAATAATATCCATCATATTAATTTATATAGAAATGTAGAGGGTAGCACTAAATGCACTCAGGTGTAGACAGGTGACAACACTCCATGGATTCAGATGAAAAATATCAGTGGACATTGGCAGCAATGTTTTGGCTCCTCCACACCTGCTGTATTCTCTAAGGTCACTGTCTTGTTGCATCAACCCCATCTTCAGCATGAGGTCATGGTCTCCTGCCCTGACAATCTCCTTTTTTGTCTTAAGAAAGATTGGTTATCGTAAACCATGCCCTGAGATGAACAACTTTAAGGAGAACTTGTAAGACTTTTTATCAAAATGTCTAAAGTTGGGAAGGGCTACAAAAACACTCCTAAAGACCTGGATATCCAACAATTCATGGTCTACAAGTAGAGAAAATGTTGTGCTGTTACTATTGCCCGTCGGAATGGGTGTCCTATTAAATATTACAATAGAAACTAGCATAAGAGGCTCCCAATAACGAGACTGCATAACCTTCAAAAAACTCACTTCATTTATATACAATGAAAACACTGAAAGAAGAATTTTGTCTGCAGAATACCACAAAGCATTTTGCTGCTATCCAGAAAATATGTGTGGCGTTTTTTTCAAGTTTGCCTGAGATGACCTGGTTGCTTCACAATGGTTTTAGGAAAATATATGGGAGGGAAAATAAAACAGCATACCAACACCAAAACCAAGGACATCTGGTCATGACCTCCAGCTAATATGATGTGTATAATCCAAGAAGACAATGCCCCACAGCAGACAAGTGAATGAAATTAAGAATGGTTGTAAAAGTAGATGCGTTTGATTTACTGAGCATAAATGAGTTGTCCCATTAATCATCATGTTTATAGATCAATTCAGCTCATAATTATTGACATTTTTGCAGTTACACTAGTAACTCTATGGAGATGTTTAGGCAAGGCTTCCAGAGATATTTATGAACTGCAACACATCTACAGAAAGGATTGCTGGAAAATTCCTTTCATTTGACCAAGGGTTACTCATGGGGACATTGTCTAAGTGCTCCCCTGGTATTTATCATCTACCCCTGTACAGGAATCTGATCTAGAAACACAGAACTATCAGTAACGGTTTCAGTTTAGTGAAAAATAACACAGATGGTGAAGGTGATGTCAGAAAATAGCCAGGGTGGGCAGAGTCCAGTATAACTTGGTTAGTTAGTCAGAGGTCAGGGCAGGCAGGAAATGTTTGTAATAGGTGAATAAGACAAAGGTCAGAAATCAGGTAAATGGAGAAACTTACACAGACACCTTGGCATAGACACTAGCAGACTAGAAACTTTATTACTCAGGCACCCTCCAATAGGAAAAGGTGCCTTAAAAACCTAGGATACATAGTGATGTATTAAAGAAGTTAAAGGGCACCTGTCATCAGCAATTGGCTTATTAAACCACTACCAGTATATTGTCAAGCAGTGTCACACCTAGTTTTTTTTTTCTCTTTCATGGTCCAGTCTGGTGGCATCATCCAGAAAATCTACTTTTAAGTGAGATGTACCGTATATACTCGAGTATAAGCCAAGTTTTTCAGCACAAAAAAGGTCTGTGCGCTGTCCGTCGCAGGGATCATGACATCAGCGGCTCGCTGACATTCTACTATCTGCGCCGGCATCGGCACACACAATGATGTCAGCAATGACATCATATGACATCATAGTGCCTGCGACGGACCGCTGGCCGACACGGAGCCAATGCCGGAGCACCGCTGGATAGAAGAGGACCTGCCGGGGGGTGTCAGAAGGTGAGTACACTGTTTGTTTTTATTCCTACACACATTTTATTGGGGGCAGGGGCTTCAGGTTATATACTTGGAGGCTGGCAGGCTATATACTACAGGGGGCTGGCAGGCTATATACTACAGGGGGCTGGAAGGCTATATACTACAGGGGGGTTAGCAGACTATATACTGGGAGGCTGTGACCAATGCTTTTCCCACCCTTGGCTTATACTTGAGTCAATAAGTTTTTCCATTTTTTTGTGTTAAAATTAGGGGTCTCAGCTTATACTCGGGTTGGCTTCTACTTGAGTAATACGGTAAGTTGGTTGTATAAAGTCAAGAAGGATCTGGAAGGTGTTCAGGTGCATAGCAACGTTCTGGTAGTGGTTTATGAGGTTAATTTCTGCCAATAGGTTCCCTTTAAGGAGGATGTGTAACTCTCATGTACTAAAAGAACTACGATCCAGGCGCCAGACTGTGCTATTTTGAGCTGCTGAAATAAAACATTTGTTTAATATAATTAGCATTATAGATATTTACTCAATATCTGGAGTTCTAGGCCTCCTGAGAAGATCGCATGCCTGACAGACTTCACTGCTAGTAACCCACTATTGTGCAAGTTCTCCCACTTAAAAAGATGAGAGAGGCCTGTAACTGACATCATAGGTAGACCTCAACTATGAGAGACATAATGTGATAACAAATCCAGAAAATCCCATTGTCTGATTTGTAAAGAATTTATTTGCACATTATGGTTTAAAATAAGTATTTGGTCACCTACAAACAAGCTAAATTTTAGATTCTAACAGACCTGTAACTTCTTCTTTAAGAGGCTCCTCTGTGCACCACTCATTACCTGTAAAATTGGCGCCTGTTATCAGTATAAATGACTTTTTAAGTGGCAGAATTTGCACAATTGGTGGCTGACTGAATACCTTTTGCACCCGCTGTGTATGTACATGCATATGCATGTAAGTGAGCATATGTAGCCCTGTTGTGTATTGTGAGGCTCAGCTAATGTGTGTATCATGAGGTTCTGCAGTAGCTGACGTGTGTATTATAATGTTCAGCTAAAGAGTGTATTATGATGTTCTACTATGCACAGCACTGTGTTGGCGTAACTGCTCCCAGCGCCTCTAGTACAATGATGTTACTGCATAGCCAGCACTGGGCACCCTACCACGGGAACAAAAGAAAGTCACCTCCCAGGAGAAAAGTGACAAACAAAGGAACAGTAAATCTAAATGGGGCACGTAAAGAAAATCTACCATTTGCTTTTATGCTGTGTGAACCTTGAGAATGATGTAGCCACACTGATGCAGAAACATATCTTGTTTGAGCCCTGAACCGAGTGGTTTTGCTCAAAAAACTATTATAAAATTCAGGACCTTGGGAAAGCTGGATACAGACTGGTAAAACATTACAAGGAGGTTGCTGAACTGTCCAGACAGGACTAATCAAGCTGGATGACTCATATACAGCAGCTGGGTTATGGTGCAGCGATTGATTCCTTCTGCCTGTCAGGGAAAATACAGTGAAAACAGTGTACAGTGCCACAGGAGCGACAGAGCCTCATTATCATAATTTTATATTTGTTTTTTTAGCAAAACCACTCAGCTTAGGGATTAACCCCTTAACGCTCTGCGCCGTAGCTCTACGGCTCAGAGGTATAAGGGATGTATGAAGAGGGCTCACGGGCTGAGTCCTCTTCATACAGAGGTGGGGGTTGTTGCATATTGCAGCAAACCCCTACCGCTAATAACCGCGGTCGGTGCTTGCACCGATCGCGGCTATTAACCCTTTCAACGCCGCCGGCAAAGTCGCCGGCGGCGTTTAAAAGACGGCGGCGCGTGGGCGCCGCCATCTTTTTTACGATCGCCGCGCCCCCCAACGTCATCGGGGGGCGGCGATCGGTTGCCATGGTAGCCTCGGGTCTTCGTTTGACCCGAGACTATCTGGCATCTGCAGATTCGTTACAATGAGCCAGTGGCTCATTGTAATGAATGTGCTGCAAAAATGCCATATATTGCAATACAGAAGTATTGCAGTACAGGCAGTCCCCGGGTTACATACAAGATAGGGTCTGGAGGTTTGTTCTTAAGTTGAATTTGTATGTAAGTCGAAACTGTATATTTTATAATGGAAGTTCTAGACAATTTTTTTTCTTTTGCCCCAGTGACATTTGGGGTTTCAAAATTTTTGGTGTAATTGGACCAAGAATTATCAATAAAGCTTCATTACAGACATCTTACAGCTGATCATTGCAGTCTGGGACTATAGTAAAGCATCCAGAGAGATTCACCAGAGGTCACATGGGGCAGAGGGGTCCGTCTGTAACTATGGGTTGTCTGTAAGTCGGGTGTCCTTAAGTAGGGGACCGCCTGTATATGGTAGGAGCGATCTGACTATCTAGGGTTAATGTACCCTAGATGGTCTAAGAAATAGTGAAAAACAAAATTAAAAAAAAAGTTTAAAAAATAAAAAAAAATAATAAAATATTAAAAGTTCAAATCACCCCCCTTTCCCTAGAACGGATATAAAACATAATAAACAGTAAAAATCACAAACATATTAGGTATCGCCGCGTCCCAAAATGCCCGATCTATCAAAATATAAAAACGGTTACGGGCGGCGGTGACATCTGAGGCAGGAAATGGCGCCCAAATGTCCGAAATGCGACTTTTACACCTTTTTACATAACATAAAAAAAGATATGTGTATGTATCAGTGTAGCTACAGCATTCTCAAGGTATGTTTGGTTCATAATGCATAAAAACAAATGGTAGATTTTCTTTAAGTGGGCCCCCAGCACACAAACATTGTTTTAGGACATGTGGGAGCCGAGTCTTCTTTACAGCAAGCACACGTCCCCATTTACTT
The DNA here is from genome assembly GCF_040894005.1 of Engystomops pustulosus. Taxonomy (NCBI): domain Eukaryota; kingdom Metazoa; phylum Chordata; class Amphibia; order Anura; family Leptodactylidae; genus Engystomops; species Engystomops pustulosus. Next base: position 14,000 of record NW_027285793.1, on the reverse strand, counting down.
TGACCCCCCTGGTGGCAACAGCAAGGGGAGAGGGGGCCCCGTAAGGAATATTGCCTTGGGGCCCAGAGGACTTTAGTTACACTACTGAGGAGATTACACTTTACACCTCCTATTAATTGGCTTAGTTTACGAGAAATTGTTCTAAATTTAGTGCCTGTGCATAATTTTTGATGCAAGGCTACACCCCTTCTCCTTATGTCAGACTGGTTGCTAAAGTTTCTAAAATTATCTAAAACTATAATAAATGTGGCACAAGGTATTTAAACCCTTTAATGCTGTAAATTACAACAGAATTTTGGTGGTATAGACTGATAAACCTTTCACAATATAAGAAATAAACTGTACAACTGTATGTTATGTGTCATTAGTCTAATTAGATTGTGTTTGTTTACAATAATTATAAATTTATTTGTAATCATTGCACAAACATCAGGTTTATTTTTCTTGTACTTGTATCTGCGTTCAGTTAAGGGGTAAGACAGCAGGTATCAAAATGAAGTGAAAGAGTTTTACTTGTAAAGGAACTTATATTGACACATATAATAATCAGGCAGTCCCCGGGTTACATACAGGATAGGTTCTGTAAGGGTACATTCACACGCGGTATGCCCGCCGTGCGGGCATACCGCCGTGTGCTGGAGGTGAGGAGGAGGTGACCCCTCCTCCCTCCATAGGAAATAGCGGCACAGGGCCGCACATCTGCCGAAAGATAGAGCTTGCTCTATCTTTTTCCGGTGCGGCCCGGATCGGTGCCACACATGTGTGGCACCGGATCCCCGCCGTGCCGCTATTGCCGTCTATGGGGACGTACATGCGGCCGCAAATTTGCGGCCGTATGTACGGCCCCGCAGACGGCAGTGTGAATGAGCCCTAAGTTTGTTCTTAAGTTGAGTTTGTATGTAATTCGGAACTGTATAGTTTATCATTCTAACCTGAGCCAAATTTATTTTGGGTTTCTGTGACAATTGGATTTTAAAAATGTTGGATTGTCATAAGAACCAGGATTAACCATAAAGCTGAATTTCTGATACATTTGATAACTGTTATAGCTGTTTATTGTAGCCTAGGACTAAAGTACAGTAACTTACCAACATCCAGAGGTCCGTTGGTAACTATGTGTCAGTAAGTCGGTGTAAGTACGGGACCGCCTATATCCTATAAACACAACCATATGTTAAAAATGCTAATGTTTTGTATAAACAACTGATTACATTCTGATTATAGGTGGAATTATAGTGAGTTGTTGAAAGTGATCGTGGCCACGCGCAGCTTGAAGCCGGGCAGCCCACTGTAACAAATGTTTTACAGAACCGCAGGACACAGCAGCCCTTTGACAAATGCCAGACTTGTAAATGTGCCAGTCCGTGCCTGCTGACTCCACAGCAAGTTCTGGGGACCTTAAAAACATCTATTTCAGAACATTTGTTTTCACTGGGTCACAGTAAAGAATTGCTCCATAACACTATGTACCACTGAACGTTTTTATACACACCAGGTATTAACCAACTTGTTTTGGACAATATGACACTACACAAATATTGGGCGTCTTTTCCTATCTCACACCTGTGAAAACAGCCATTTCTTGTAAAGTCTAATCATTTTAGATTTTAGAATTCACAAAATATTTGAGGCAGGGCCGGATTAAGCTTGGTGGGGGCCTCTGGGCACAAAATATGGTCGGGGCCCCATTGAATGTAGTCCAGACAGGGAACAGCAGTTGCTATATACCACTCCCCAGCAATCACTGTAATCAGCCCCAAGTAATCACTGTATACAGCTCATCCAGCAACCACTGTATACAGCTCCCACAGCAACCACTGTATACAGCTCCCCCAGCAATCACTGTATACAGCTCCCCAGCAATCACTATTATACAGCTCCCCCAGCAATCACTGTATACAGCTCCCCAGCAATCACTATTATACAGCTCCCCCAGCAATCACTATATACAGCTCCCCCAGCAATCACAATATACAGCTCCCCCAGCAATCACTATTATACAGCTCCCCCAGCAATCACTATTATACAGCTCCCCCAGCAATCACAATATACAGCTCCCCCAGCAATCACTGTATACAGCTCCCCCAGCAATCATTATATACAGCTCCCCCAGCAATCACTGTATACAGCTCCCCCAGCAATCATTATATACAGCTCCCCCAGCAATCACTGTATACAGCTCCCCCAGCAATCACTATATACAGCTCCCCCAGCAATCACAATATACAGCTCCCCCAGCAATCACTGTATACAGCTCCCCCAGCAATCATTATATACAGCTCCCCCAGCAACCACTGTATACAGCTCCCCCAGAAATCACTATATACAGCTCCCCCAGCAATCACTGTATGCAGCTCCCCCAGCAAACACCATATACAGCTCCCCCAGCAATCACTGTATACAGCTCCCCCAGCAATCACTGTATACAGCTCCCCCAGCAATCACTATTATACAGCTCCCCCAGCAATCACAATATACAGCTCCCCCAGCAATCACTGTATACAGCTCCCCAGCAATCACTGTATACAGCTCCCCCAGCAACCACTGTATACAGCTCCCCCAGCAATCACTATATACAGCTCCCCCAGCAATCATTGTGTACAGCTCCCCCAGCAATCATTATATACAGCTCCTCCAGTGATCACTGTATACAGCTCCCCCAGCAATCACTATATACAGCTCCCCCAGCAATCATTGTGTACAGCTCCCCCAGCAATCACTGTATACAGCTCCCCCAGCAATCACTGTATACAGCTCCCCCAGCAATCACTGTATACAGCTACCCCAGCAATCACTATATACAGCTCCCCCAGCAACCACTGTATACAGCTCCCCCAGCAACCACTGTATATAGCTCCCCCAGCAATCACAGTATACAGCTCCCCCAGCCACCACTGTATACAGCCCGCCTAGTATAACCATATACAGTCCCCCTATAACTATATACAGTCCCCCTATAACAACTATATACAGCCCCCCTATAATAACTATATACAGTCCCCATATAACAACTATAAACAGTCCCCCTATAATAACTATATACAGTTCCCCTATAACTATTTACAGCCCCCCTAGAATAACTATATACAGTCCCCCTAGAATAACTATATACAGTCACCCTATAACTTTATACAGTCCCCCTATAATAACTTTATACAGTCCCCCTATAACAACTATATACAGTCCCCCTATAACTATATACAGTCCCCCTATAACTACATACAGCCCCCTATAATAACTAAATACAGCCTCCCTATAATAAATAACTCTATACAATCCCCCTATCATAACTATATACAGTCCTAGGTATTAAAAATAATTGTTCTCACCTTCCATTGTTCCCCCGTTGACAGCTGATGACTGGGTCAAGCAGCAGCACCTCTATTTCTTATATTATATTTTGTTCTATTCCCTTATGAAGAATGGCTGGACCATTTTATAAGCTACCTCTTGCATTGCCCCATGCTTCCTCATAGGTTGTAAGTAGAGATGAGCGAGTATACTCGTCCGAGTATACTGCTCGATCGAGTATTAGCATACTCGGACCGGCTCGTTACTCGGACGAGTATCTCGCCGGCTCGAGATCGAGCAGTAAATTAATAAAATACATTGAATAAAAGTATTTTTATTGTAAAAAAAAAAATATTACACATGTTTCCATATGTTTTACTTGTAAGAACACATTGAAATAACACTATTCTTCACTTTCCAGGTGTTCGTGCGTGTCTCCCGCTAGGTTCGGAGATGTTCGGAACATCTGGAATGTGAAGAATATTGTTCTTTCAATGTGTTCTGCACTTAAATGGTTCTGTATTCACTGTTTTTAATGTTTTAATTCTATTCTTCACTTTGCAGCTGTGCGCGCGTATCTCCGAACCTATCGGGAGACACGCGCGCACACCTGCAATGTGAAGAATAGAATTAAAACATTAAAAACAGTGAACACAGGAGCATTTAAGTGCAGAACACATTGAAAGAACAATATTCTTCACATTCCAGATGTTCGTGCACATCTCCTAACTTAGCGGGAGACACGCACGAACACCTGCAAAGTGAAGAATAGTGTTATTTCAATGTGTTCTTACAAGTAAAACATCTGCAAACATCTGGAATTTTTTTTTTGCACTGTTCTTTTACTGTTCAGTTTTATTAAAAAAATGCTCGGGTCTCCCATTGACTTCAATGGGGCTCGTTATTCGAGACGAGCACTCGAGCATCTGGAAAAGTTCGTCTCGAATAACGAGCACCCGAGCATTTTAGTGCTCGCTCATCTCTAGTTGTAAGCTCTTGCGACCAGGGAACTCACTCCTTTTGTTCCATTTGACTGTTTGTTCTCTGTCATGTTTTATTTTATTTGTATATGTCCCCTATGTTCTGATTTGTAAAGCTCTACAGAATATTATGCTGCTATATAAATTCATATTTTTATTATTATTATTTGGAGTAAAAGTTATATTTTAAGGATCCATAATACCGTGTTTTTCCTATTGATTGTTTGGGGTCTTGTTACTGAGACTAGCCTGAGTGGCAGGTAGCCGATTCTGCTTTTTGTTAGGCAGAAAATAAGCTCTCACATAGTTCTGTAGACGGAAAAATTAAAAATATAGTGAATTATAAAGATGGGGAGTATAGAAATAATTGAAAAAAGGCTGTGTCGTGAAGGGGTTAAGTTAATCTTTAAGAATACCAAATGCAAAAGATGAAGAATTGTGAAGCACATGAAGAATTATGTCAGTGGGCATGTGGGTCCCCTCCCCTCTGATTACTTTATGCTTTGTTCCCAGTGGTTAGCAATGACATTTATCTGCTGCTCTGTAGAGGAGTCATCCACAGCCGCCACCACAGTGAGCCAGCCACAAGCTGCGGAGCCGTCCCATTAATGTGCATGTACACATGCCTGATCATCAGTAATGACCCTGCTATTTACAGGAGCACATGTGGGAGGACCAGATGGCAGGATCTTGTAACATCTCTAGAACATCTCTAGAAAAAACAAATATTGACCTAATTTAACACTTATCAGCAGTATCCAAATCTATGTATTTCTTACCTCTGTCTATCTGTTCTAATATATATTAATAGCCCATGCCTGTTGCTACTGGAGTTATCAGAAATCACTACAATCATTGTAACATTTTACAACTGAAGGACACATCCAGTAAATTTAGCCATACATCCCTTCTGTTTTGTAATCATCATCAGTTCAAAGCATTAAAGAGATGAACAACTTTTCTAAACTTTTTTTTTAATGTATTGCACCACAAAGTGATCTGCTAGTTGTGATGTCCTGTATGTGTGACCACCCAGTGGTTTAGCTGTGAATTGGTGCACCGTTAACATCTGTGTTTTAAATGCGTTTAAAAACGTACCAAGAACGCACGTATCATGAACCACACCCTAATACATCAAGTAAATGCCAGATTGTCCATCTCCTGAGAAGGGAAGATCAAAGAATTAGAAGGCCTGTGTGGCACTTTCCTGCCAAAAGCCAAAACAGGGGAAAGAGGGGGAATACAGACCTCCCCCTTTCAGTTACATCACAGCCAGGTGTGAGGGTCAAAAACTCACGAAGTTTAAATGAGTGATTCTGGAACAAAGCCTTGTCAATTCTAGGAGCTCTTTTATGGTCCAAAATTCTCCATGCGCTGTTCTTCAGCCAATATACAGTATCTCTCTGTATATCACATAGTAAGGGTTCTTTTGCTTCTTTATCCCATAACTGTTTGTATGTATTCTATGTATATTGTTTTGTAACAGTTTTTCTTTTCATCTGACAAGTTTATGTTTTGTGTTTATTGTACTTTATGTATGATCAAATGTTAGCTTTAATAAGCCTCTGCTTGTCGCCTTAAAGAATCTAGGTTTCAGAAGGGATTAGGTTGCCAGGTTCTTTAACATAGTATATGTAGTGATTGCATGTTCTGTGTGAATCATCGGTGTGCATTGTCTGTGTGGTTGAGGTGTCTACAGCCTTCTTAGTATAAATAATTTGTGGTTGGTAGCAGTGAGTTGGTCTGGGTACTGAGTACTTGGGAGTAAATTTAGTGTATAGCACAGAAAAAAGTAGAAAAAAACGCCGGCTCACCCGTACTCTGGTGTCAATGGTTCATCCGAACTCCAAATCACGGCAGGTGCTCCGGAAGCCGGCCTCTGTCCACAGGCCAAACGAACAGCAAAAACAAACTTGGGATCCAGCACTCTGTACCATACGTGGAGACGGTTCGTGAATTAATCAAATCTTCCTTTATTGGAGTTAAAAATCATGCGGACACACATAGCTGTAACATTGATCAACGCGTTTCGGCAGGAGCTGCCTTAGTCATGATCATGATCTAAATTTAGTGTAAGGACGGCGTTTTATGAAAGTGGGCGGAGCTTAGGGGCTAAATTGTGGGACTCCATAGAGTAGTGGAGTTCATCATAACCATTAATTCTTTCTTTCTTGCGGTTAATACTATAACAACCTCATAAAGAGATTGACACAAGTTTTAAGCCTCTTTCCTACTACCATGAGATGGGCCTCTTAATAACCCCTGTGCATCTCCAATGATCATGTGTGCCAGAATCCACCCTAGATAATGGCTGGAGCCATTTTTCTACACTTTTTTACAAAATGGGCAAGCACAGCAGAAAATGTCAAAAAGTTCAAATTTTCTTGCTGCAAAAAGGTGTTATTTTTTATTCTTTGTATTTCAGACAACTTGACTTGATAAATGAGCTGGACTATGGAGAAATCACTTGAGCTCCACCCAGTGGTTGCAACGGGCAGTCAGATTTTTATCTGGTAACTCTAGGTTTTTGTACTGTATGTTATTTGAAGTTCTATATTAGAAAAAGTTTCAAGCATAATAAAACATAACATTACCTTGTCAGCACAAAACTCTGGACCTACCTAGAACAAAATGGTGGATCAATACTGGAAATGTAAGTATGTGACATGTTTTCATCAACCACTGAAAGCTCAGAACTTGCCCAGACTTTAGGAAAATTGTTGGTTCTCTTTAAGTGAAAGAGGAATGTGATTAGGTGTGGGTTCTCTTAGACCTTGAGTTATTTTGAGCGTTGAACTTTATTATACAAGAAACTTTTTCTGGTACATGGAGAGCCTCGCGCACTTTCAGCAACTGATAATAATAAGGGTGGAAGGTTACGGCAATGGAAAATGAGACTTACCCTGATACCGCTGATTTGGACTTGGTGGAATGCACGATAAGAAGTTTCATCTTACAGACAAGCTTTACTCTACACTTCCAAATTAATTCCAGTCACCAGAATCAGTATTAAAGATCTCTTCCAAGAAACATGGGAATGCGAGGAAAGTCATATTCAACCCCTATTTGTATGTATTGCTATGGATACTGCTGAGTGAACCCCATACACACCAATCAGACTGGCACTGGCCACTGTGGTCCTCACTCATTTCTCAAGAGGAGTTATGTTTTTAGTTCTTAAAGGGATCCTGTAATATGTCTGCCTTAGCAATTCATTGCATTCACCTCTATATATGTATTCTATTTTATCTTATTGCTTTGATTCGTGATGTTTCTCTTTTACCAATTGGGGGTTTGTCCTTGAACAGTCTGGAATATCTGCTCTGCTCTACCACTAGTACATAGTCATCTTGTCCTACTAGTCCTTCCAGTTGTAACAGTGTATATGGCATGTCCAGGGGCAGACAAGAGAAACAAATCATCAAACACGTAGTAAAAGGTGATATTATCATCCAGGTTGTCAGCACTAAGAAAAACACACATTCCCACAGATAATACATTAAGTGAAATATTTACCTGTGACATGACTTCGGACAACCATCATACATGCAGCATTATTATAATGTACAGGCGGTCCCCTACTTAAGAACACCTGACTTACAAACGACCCCTACTTACAAACGGACCTCTGGATGTTGGTAATTAACTGTACTTTAGTCCTAGGCTACAATGATCAGCTGTAGGAGTTATAAAAGGGGTCTGTAATGAAGCTTTATTGTTAATCCTGATTCTTATGACAATCTAACTTTTTTAAAATCCAATTGTCACAGAGACCAAAAAAATTCTGTCTGGGATTATAATTATAAAACATACAGTTCTGACTTACATACAAATTCAATTTAAGAACAAAACTACAGAATCTTGTATGTATCCCGGGGACTGCCTCTACCTTCATTTGTAAATATTTGTAAGTAACAGAAATGAAATACAGATTGTGGTGACATCTAGTGGCCCTTCACTATATCTACACTCTGAAAAGGATTTATAGGATTTTCACAGAGCCTTTCCCACAGACTGAACACATTGGGGCAGATTTACTTACCCGGTCCGTTCGCGATCCAGCGGCGCGTTCTCTGCGCTGGATTCGGGTCCGGCCGGGATTCACTAAGGTAGTTCCTCCGCCGTCCACCAGGTGGCGCTGCTGTGCTGAAGTTCCCCGGAGACGCGCTGGAATGCCCTGAAATTCACCGGCCTATACCTGGTGAAGGTAAGTGTAATTTTCGCGACTAATTTTTTGTCTTAAATGCGTCGGTTTTTCCGAATCCGTCGGGTTTCATTCGGCCACGCCCCCGATTTCCGTTGCGTGCATGCCAGCGCCGACGCGCCACAATCCGGTCGCGTGCGCCAAATTCCCGGGGCAATTCAGGTACAATCGGCGCAAATCGGAAATATTCGGGTAACACATCGGGAAAACGCGAATCGGGCCCTTAGTAAATGACCCCCATTGTGGAGGACGAGAGTCTTTGAAGAATGCAGAAATATGATGCAAGGACTCCCTGTATACTGGCAGAACTTTCACTTAAGAACAGTGTAGCGCTGCCGGTGCTGATGCTCATCTAACAGATTGGAAGTCATTGGGGCACATTTACTTACCCGGTCCATTCGCGATCCAGCGGCGTATTCTCTGCGCTGGATTTGGGTCCGGCTGGGATTTATTAAGGCAGTTCCTCCGACGTCCACCAGGTGGCGCTGCTGTGCTGAAGTTCCCTGGAACGCACTGGAATACACCGAGCCGGGCTGAGTGAAGGTAAGTGCAAGCTCCGCGACACATTTTTATTAAAAAATGCGGCGGTTTTTCCGAATCCATTCGGCCACGTCCCCCAATTTCTGTCGCGTGCATGCCAGCGCCGATGCGCCACAATCCCTGGGCATTTAAGGGGAAACCGGCGCAAATCAGAAATATTGGGGTAACACGTCAGGAAAACGCGAATCCTTAGTAAATGACCCCCATTGCGTCCTATTTCAGTATAATTTAAGAATTCCTGTCCTGTGTGCAGTCCGGCCAACATACAGGCAGAATTTGGATGCTCCCGAATTTCATACACAATGGTGTATAATATCTGCCTACCTGTAATTTTGGCATTTTGACGGAAGTGACTGATGTGTCAGTACTAATGCAAAGTTGTTCCATTACTATAGTTTTTATTATGCATAATTTTTTTCTGAATGAAACCTCATTTTGGAAAAAAAACACTAGTTTTTAAGTGACTGTCCTCTGGGAAACATAAGATTTTTTTTTTGTTTATGGATTTGTATGAGAGTTTTATTTGTGCAGGACAAGTTGTACTTTTTATTGGTACCTTTTTAAAGTTTAAATGTTTGGGCCATTTTGATCAATTTGATTTGATTTTTACTGTTGACTTGACTGTTTTTTTTTCTCTAAAAGTCTTACTATTACAGGGAAACAACCTAATTAGGCATAGATGACTGGGAGAAGCAATGTAATGGTCCGCACTGTCATCCTTCTGTGAAACTGTTAATCCTTTATTTCTTAATCACAGTGAAAGCCATAAAACCAGCATGAGTCAGGAGCAGTTTACAAACACTTTTGCAAAATTTAGGATCCTTTCGGATCATTGGTCATAGATGGAAAAAAAAAATAGATGACTGCAGTTCATGTGGGAACCTTGGAGGAAAAATTTACTTTTTTCTACCTTATGGAAAGAAAATATTTTATAAAACAAATCAAAAAGATTTTTTGCTGCTGCATAAGGACAATCTATATAGTCCGTCAGCACTGTCAGTGTGCCAGTGTGATCCGCAGCAGGTCATACACCATACCTCCCAACCGTCTCGCTTTCAGCGTGACAGTCCTGTTTTATGGGCTCTGTCACGCTGCCACGGAAGGGGGAGAGAATGTCCCGGGCCCGCCCACTTTTTCTGCTTTGTCCCGCCTCCTCCAGCCCCCTGTAGTTTAGAGCTGCAGAGCAGCCAAGTCATGGGGGCCGGGAGGAGGCGGGACCAGCCCCTGCTCCCTCCTCACATGATGTCTGCACCAATCATGTGAGGAGCGAGCTCCGCCCCCTGCTGGCCACGCCCCCTCCGCGAGTCCAGGGGAGAAGCTGGAATGACAGCAGGTAAGAGACTGAGGGGACAGGGGGGCCACAGGGAGAGGAGCCAGGAGGAGGATGGAGGCTACAGAAAGGACAGGGGGGGCTGGGGCACAGGAGGAGGACAGGGGGGGTGCTGGAGGCTACAGGGGGGGCTGGAGGCTACTGGAGGAGGAAAGGGGGGCTGGGGCACAGTAAGAGGACAGGGGGGTGCTGGAGGCTACAGCAGGACAGGGGGGGCTGGAGGCTACAGGGGGGTTCTGGAGGCTACTGGAGGAGGAAAGGGGGGCTGGGGCACAGGAAGAGGACAGGGGGGGGTGCTGGAGTCTATGGGGGGCTGGAGGCTACTGGAGGATGAAAGGGGGGCTGGGGCACAGGAAGAGGACAGGGGGGGTGCTGGAGCCTACGGGGGGCTGGAGGCTTCTGGAGGAGGAAAGGGGGGCTGGGGCACAGGAAGAGGACAGGGGGGGGGGGGTGCTGAAGCCTACGGGGGGCTGGAGGCTACTGGAGGAGGAAAGAGGGGCTGGGGCACAGGAAGAGGACAGGGGGGTGCTGGAGGCTACAGGGGGGGCTGGAGGCTACTGGAGGAGGAAAGGGGGGGATGGGGCACAGGAAGAGGACAGGGGGGGTGCTGGAGGCTACAGGGGGGGGCTGGAGGCTACTGGAGGAGGAAAGGGGGGGATGGGGCACAGGAAGAGGACAGGGGGGGTGCTGGATGCTACAGGGGGGGCTGGAGGGTACTGGAGGAGGAAAGGGGGGGGCTGGGGTACAGGAAGAAGACAGGGGGGTGCTGGAGGCTACGGGGGGGAGGAAAGGGGGGGCTAGGGCACAGGAAGAGGACAGGGGGGTGCTGGAGGCTACAGGAGGAGGAAAGGGGGGGCTGGGGCACAGGAAGAGGACAGGGGGGTGCTGGAGGCTACAGGAGGAGGAAAGGGGGGGCAGGGGCACAGGAAGAGGACAGGGGGGTGCTGGAGGCTACAGGGGGGGCTGGAGGCTACTGGAGGAGGAAAGAGGGGCTGGGGCACAGGAAGAGGAAGAGGACAGGGGGTGCTGGAGGCTACGGGTGGCTGGAGGCTACTGGCGGAGGACAGGGGGTGCTAGAAGCTACAGGAGGACAGGGGGGGCTGGAGGCTACAGGAGCAGGACAGGGGGGGCTGGAGGCTACAGAGGACAGGAGGAGGCTCGTGGGGGACAGGAGGAGGCTGCTGGGGGACAGGAGGAGGATGCTGGAGGACAGGAGGAGGAGGCTGGGGACAGGAGGAGGCTGAGGACAGGAGGATGCTTGAGTAGGCTGGAGGACAGAAGGAGGCTGGAGGGCAGGAGGAGGAGGCTGGGGGACAGATGGAGGCTGCTAGGGGACAGGTGGAGGCGGGAGGAGGCTGCAGGAGGACAGGAGGAGGCTGCAGGAGGACAGGAGGAGGAGGCTTCAGGAGGAGGAGGCTACAGGAGGAGGCTTCAGGAGGAGGAGGCTACAGGAGAACAGGAGGAGGCGGCTGGGGGACAGGTGGAGAAGGCTGGGGGACAGGAGGAGGCTGGGGGACAGGAGGAGGCTGCAGGAGGACAGGAGGACAGGAGGAGGAGGCTTCAGGAGAAGGCTGCTGGGGGACAGGTGGAGGCTGCTGGGGGACAGGAAGAGGAGGCTGGAGGACAGGAGGAGGACGCTGGGGGACAGGAGGAGTAGGCTGGAGGACAGGAGGAGGAGGCTGAAGGACAGGTGGAGGCTGGAGGACAGGAGGATGTTTGAGGAGGCTGGAGGACAGGTGGAGACTGCTGGGGGACAGATGAAGGCTGGAGGACAGGAGGAGGAGGCTGGGGGACAGGAGGAGGCTGGAGGACAGGAGGCTACAGGAGGAGGCTGGAGGACAGGGGGCTACAGGAGGAGGCTGGAGGACAGGGGGCTACAGGAGGAGGCTGGGGGACAGGAGGAGGAGACTGAAGGACAGGAGGATGATTGAGGGGGAGGTCGGAGGACAGGAGGATTCTGGAGGGGACTGTGGGACTGGAGGACAGGTGGAGGATGCTGAAGGAGGAGGCTGGAGGACAGGAGGCTGGAGGAGGCTGGAGGACAGGGGGCTACAGGAGGAGGCTGGAGGACAGGGGGCTACAGGAGGAGGCTGGAGGACAGGAGGCTACAGGAGGAGGCTGGAGGACTGGAGGCTACAGGAGGAGGCTGGAGGACAGGAGGCTACAGGAGGAAGCTGGAGGACAGGAGGATACATTATGAGGAGGATAGAGAACAGGGTCCACACCATGTGAGGAGGGGTGGGGGTAGGATACAGATAATATTATGTGTAAGTTTGGGGAGATAAATAAAAGTGGAAAACGAAATGTCAAGGGAGGATAAAATTAAAGATGGGTTTTATATGTTGCAGATTTGCTTTATGGGATATTATACGGGTCCATGGGGGTGGGGGGGTGGCCAAAGTAAGGGGCACTGTACTATGTGGGGACCCTCAAGGTTGATATTATGCTATGCTTGTGGGTGGGACAATGGGCGTGGTTTAGAAAAAGGGGGAGGGACTTTTCTCCCTCTTTCTCTTGTCCAAAAGTTGGGAGGTATGCATACACCATGGTCCCTGCAGGGAGATCGTTCCTTGCCTTTAACCCCTTAACTGCCGGGATCGAGTACCACCGCTGCAACTAAGAAGATAGAGGGAACAGTGTTTCCTATGTCATTCCTCTGGCTCCTGCAGTGGAATCACGGGCTGCTGGTGTGTTTCTAACAGCTGGTGGTTTGACAAAGACCTCCATGTCATGTACGGTGGCTTATGAGGCCCAGTCCAAAACTGGGTCTCATAGGCAAAATGTCAGTAAAAGACTGACAGGTACAATACATTGCAGTATAGAAGTGTAAGGCCGATTCCACTTGTGAGTGTGATGTGATGAACTCGCATCACACTCGCAACGCATGCTGCTCGGATCGCACAGCCCGAACGCTGCACACCGGCAGTGAACTCAGCATGTCAGTTCAGTCCCGGTTCGCAGCATTTGGACCGTGCGATCCGAGCAGCATGCGTTGCGAGTGTGATGTGAGTTCATCGTATCACTCTCGCGAGTGTAGAAGGGGCCTAAGTCCCCTAGTGGGACAGAAAAAAAAGTTAAATAAGTAAAAAATTAACAAAATACGGTAATAAAAAAACACAAGAACCACCCATTTCCCTATATATACTTGTATTGGTTGCATCTGTAGTGACCTTGACCAAGCAGCTATTACATTATTAGTCAGGGGTTTAAAAAATAAAAAAATAATTAAAAATGTCAATTTTAGTGCTTCCTACTTTCCATATATACGTAATAGAAAGCGATCAGAAAGTCAGATACTCTATTTTGGTACTAATCTTACCATTACCTTTCCCTCAATAAACAAGCCCTGATAACCCTCTTTTGATTGAGGAATAAAAAAAAAGTTATAGCTCTCAGAAGATGGCGACACAAAGACAAATATGGTTTCCTTAACAAGGAGTTTTTATTTGCTGAATATAGGAAAACCTCTACATGTTTGCTATCTCCTTAATTGTACTAACCTATGGAATACTTTTATCATGTTTAGTATACTGTATGGTTAACTGCGTAAAAGTTTTAATTGTTTAAAAAAAAAGTTGCAAAACAGCTGTTTTATTCTGTATAAGTGCAGGAAGGAGTTAAAGGGGTATTCCCATCTGGACATTCACATTTAATT